>NC_031495.1:60959087-61035817 GCF_000237925.1 Schistosoma mansoni | reverse complement strand
CGCCCCGCGAGATTCGAACCCAGGACCTACCAGTCTCGCGCCAGAGCACTTAACCGACAGACCACTGAGCCGGCATTCGACGGTGTTTATGTCTAACTCCTGGGTTCGAATCTTGCGAGACGAGGTCGTGGATGCGCACTGTTAAAGAGTCCCACAATAGGACAAAACGGCCGTCCAGTGCTTCCAGGTTTCCCATGGTGGTCTAGCTTCAAATGACTCGTGCTTTCAACTATGAAAATATTAAATCTCCACAAAAACCTCTTCTGATAATAGAATATTTGCAAACAAACCTTACATTTTATCTAAAAAATGAATATGAGTAGTACTAAGTATGCTAAAGCTAGATTTTCAGAGGTTAACACATACCGGTTTCATTTTTGTTAATAACATGCCAACTTTTGAATGACCTTGAGCATATGCCATAACATCTGGTGTTATACCATTCTAAGAAAATGAAAAGAAAAATTGAATAAAAAAAGTTCAAAATTCGACTTGTCAAACATTAAAAATATGACACATGTGACGTTTTAAACTGAACGCTTTATATATGTATTCTCGAAAGTATCAATTATTTTCAAAGTATCATTTTGGGAATATTCACTGAATTTGTAATCTCATTTTTAATACAATAAATCGAGAGAATCAGTCAGTCAATTACAACGTAGGACCAGGCACATATATGCATCGGTCCAAGTTGCCATACCTCGTTAGCACAACAAGATGAACACCGGATTCATAGAAGTAATTAATTCAGTGGTGGTAGTATATAAAAGATAGGTTCTATATAAGGATATAGTATAGGAAGGAAGAAAGTTATGAAGCAATTTTAATCTCATGGTT
The DNA here is from genome assembly GCF_000237925.1 of Schistosoma mansoni. Classification (NCBI taxonomy): domain Eukaryota; kingdom Metazoa; phylum Platyhelminthes; class Trematoda; order Strigeidida; family Schistosomatidae; genus Schistosoma; species Schistosoma mansoni. The sequence goes on along the minus strand of NC_031495.1, from coordinate 61,034,977 downwards.
TAAGGGAAGATAAAGAGTGTATACACCTACGCCATTGTGATCGATTCTGAGCCATGTCACCTAGAGTCACCAACCATTGGTTACGATAGTCACGCGGACCCCAACCAGGTAGTCTGCATCTGCCAACACGGCTCAGCCTAGAAGTTAGTGACTTCAAGCACTGATGCCACTTTTGGTTTGGCCACCCCTAACTCTCTTCCAACCATCCCCTACACTAGTCAGCATAGCGCGTCGTGGTAATCGGTGTTCAGGCATACGTAACACATGGCCCAACCATCTTAGTCGATGAAGATTCATCACCTCATCAACTGATTTACCATCATTCCCTAATACCCTGTGTCTAACCTCACTATTACTTACCCGGTTATCCCAGCAGATGCGAGCAATATTTCTAAGGCATCTGTGGTCAAATACTAGTAACCTACGAGTATCTTCTACTCTTAATGGTCATGTTTCGCAGCCGTAAAGTAGAACAGAGCGAACTGATGCGCAGTATACTCGTCCCTTAATTGATAGACGGATATCTCGTCTTCGCCATAGGTGACGTAAGTTGGCAAAAGTCAAACGAGCTTTTTGAATCCGTGCTAAGATTTCGTCAGACACCAACCCATTAGGGCTGATCAGACTTCCAAGATAAGTGAAGTTGTCGACGCGTTCGACTACTTCACTCCCTATCTTTAGTTCAGGTGTTGACGCAGGCCAGTCCTGGAGTAACAATTTACATTTGGATGGGGAGAAACGCATCCCAAACATCCTGGCATTATTACTGAGTTCCAACAGAAGACTCTGTATTTTGTCAGCGTCTTCACCAAACAGGACTATGTCATCTGCGTATTCTAAGTCGCTTAGTGGTCCCCCTGGTTATTTATTTATTTATTTAAACACATATATATTGGTACAAAAGGGCACCAGGTACATATGCGCCACACTATTTGTGTGTGTGGGCTGTGATACTGTCCGGGTGCCCAAACCGAAGCAGGTGGTTTTCTTAGGGGGCCACACCCCGAGCCTTTGACCAAAAGGTCTGATCCACAAGGCAGTGGAGCATCGTGAGGAGATGCAGTCCCATGGTAGCCGGTGACCAATGACAGGTTCGTCCGCCATTCGTTCCATCAGGATACTGGAGCCCATGTGCACCATTGGTTTGGAATCAGGGTTTTCCAACTCCCCTAGGTGGACCCTCCGTGTCCACCAACCCGGTTAAAGCGCCGGACATTCGCTTTTCGTCCTCTCACTTTCGTAAACAACACCCCCGCCACGAGAAGGCAGTGAGTAGGACTTCCCTGGCAGAGGCTATATATTCGCTGGCCATGTGAGAGCATTTCGAGAGGGAGAGTAGACTCTCCCCACTCTCGGCCGTACCAGGGCATTTGGGGGCGGTCCCCCTGGTAGGAGATCGATTCCTGAAAATTCAGTCGCAGAGAGTGTTATTTGCAGCAACAGGTCTATAATGAAGTTAAACAAAAATGGGGATGGTGGACAGCCTTGACGGACACCACTTGAGGTTGTAAAATCATATGACAGTTCGCCATAAGCTCTCACTCGACTGGTAGTGTTCGAGTAAAGAGCCTTCACAAGGTTTATGTACTTTTCAGGTACACCTTTCAATGACAGACACTGCCACAGAACCTCTCGGTCTACAGAGTCAAATGCTGCTTTCAAGTCAAGAAAAACTATCATTGTCGGACGCCGATAAACGTGTCTGTGCTCTAAAACTTGACGAATGGTGAATATGTGGTCGATACAGCCACGACCAGGTCTGAAGCCAGCCTGATTTTCTCGTGTTTGCAGTTCACGAGTCTTAGTTAGGCGCCTGATAATTATTGAGGCTAGTATTTTAGATGCTATCTTAGTCAGACTAATCCCTCTATGGTTATCGCAGGATGATTTTGACCCCTTTTTATATATTGGGACAATAAGTGATTGTGACCAGTCGGATGGGATTACGTCCGTCTCCCAGATTTTAGCCAGAATATTAGTCAACCTAATCGCTAAAATTGGACCACCATATTTAAAGACCTCTGGAGCCAATCCATCTGGACCAGCTGCTCTTCCTCGTTTCAGATTACTTATAGCCTTTTGAACTTCAAGTAGGGTCGGGGGGGCTACTTCAATGTTCCATTCAGGTTTTCTGGCAATAGTGGGTAGTTGTGCAGTAGCTGAAGGCCAGCTAAACTGCTCCTTAAAGTGTTCCGCCCATCGTTCTAAACGTTTGGGTTGAGAGCAGACAAGGGTTCCGTCTTTTTCCGAGATTGTCTCACTTACACTTGACTTCTTAATTCCGGTTTCTTTTATTAGTCTGAATAGTTGCCTGGTGTTGCCTACAGCCGCTGCCTTTTCCATCTCTTTTGCTTTCGTTGCCCACCGCTGCTCACGATCGTTCCTTAGACTTTTAGTTAACCTAGATCTAATTTATTTACGCTCTTCGTCATGTTCAGAGCCTGATGGGATGAGTTTACGCGAATCCATCAGTGAAATAGACTTAAAAGAAATCCATTGGTTTTTTGGAGCCCTATGGTTTAAATAACTAATAAATGTGACTGCTGTTTCCACAGCTGTTCGTATGTCTTTCCAAGCAGCATCTGGATCAGTCTCGTTTACAGAACTGCCTAGATGTGAACTCAGTTGTTTCTGGAATTCGCATTTGGCTTTCTCGTCCTCCAGTTCAATCCTAATGGGTCTTCTTAGTGTACTTTTCCTGCGTCCATTGAGGCGCAGACAAATGCGCGCTCGTATTAAAGCGTGATCAGAGTCTAAACAAGTATTCCAATACGAGCGACAATCTTCTATTGAGCCTCTCCAACGATGACTGATGACAATATGGTCTATTTGAGTCCATCGTTGGTTTGGTGCAGGTGGTCGCCATGTTAGACGATGTCTCTCCTTATGTTTAAAATTAGTGCTTGCCAAAAATAAACGATTGTCTGAGCATAGTTGCAACAGACGATCACCATTATCGGTTCGTTGAGCCGGAATACTAAAACACCCACCTAAATGTCTTTCTGTTTGATTTAAGCTGCCTACCTGGGCATTAAAGTCACCCGCTACGACTACTATGTCTGAGCGCTTAGCTTTCTGAAGAAGCTCAGAGAGCTTTCTGTGAAAGTCATCTTTCACTTCATCATGGCTGCAGTCAGTGGGAGCGTAGGCAGAAACGACGAAAAGGCAACGACGTGTGTCCTTATCCTTCCGAGTTCTTACGGAGCCATTTAGCCGGACAGCACACAGGCGACTGTTAACGGGGATCCATTCTAGTAGTGCCTGTTCTGCCCTTGTACTTAGTGCTATGCTTACACCTGCAAGTCCACGAGAACTAGCCAACGGGTCGCCAGATACACGGAGGGTGTATTTCGTTGTCTGTCCATTTTGGCGAGGTGAGGTCAAGTGAATGACCATACTGGGATCCTGTATGAGTGTTTCGGAGACACAGCATACATCAATGGTACGAGATTCTAGGGTTTTAGCTAAGGAGGCCTGTTGACCGATTTGGTATAGGGTACGTACGTTGAAGGCTCCAATGTGTAGTTTGGAGCGAGGTTTTAGTAGACCTGGGACAGCTTTTCGCGCACTAGAATCGTTGGCCATGGTGACACTTGAGGAGGAAACCGGAAGAGGAAGTTCAGTGTTGAAAGTCAAGGTAGAAGGAATAGTAGGAATTGAAGAAGGAGATTGATTATGAATACAGTGGTCTTGAGTGTTGTTAGAGGTATGAGGGCAGTTATCACTTCCCGGTTGCCCACACCGTGGAAGGATTCTTCTAGAGGTACCTGAAAAGGAAATTGGGTTAGAAGTGGTCTTAATGACCTGAGAGCGTGACCGCAGTGCCCAAGGGACAACTGCTTGAGGTCGGTCACACACGACCTTTTTGTGAGTAGTTTTTGTGTTAGCTCCGTTCTTCAAAAAAAAACCTTACCGCCGGAGACGGATATCCGTGGGATAAGGCGAGGTGTGCATTTTTAGGGTCGACCTTTTCTAACCCCACCCCTCCTTGTGGGAAGGCAGCATCGCTGTCATGCTGGTTGTCTGAAGAAAACACCTTACTGCTGTCACACCTCTGTACAGTCAGCAGTACGACTTCGCCTTCGGACCTTGGGTTTGCTGCTTTTAGTCTCACCGCTCTTCAAACGACCTGTCTGGCATGGTAGGACCTCGAGGAACGATTGTTCCAGCCAGTATAGCTCGGTTGATTCATCACGATAGGCAAGCCCGACCACCACGTCAAGGTAGCAGCAACGGTCGGGAAATCGAGAGAATACCGTTTCTTTGAAGTTTATTGTTATAACTTAATGCATCCGTTAACTGATAATCTATTAATGAATATTAGTCATTAAACACTTCCAGTATTTTTACATCGTGAATTTATTGAGGTTTTACATGCCAGCTCAGTGGTCTAGAGGTTAAGTGTTCGTGCACGAGACCAAAAGGTCTTGGGCTCGATTCCCGGGTGCAAGATTGTGGACTCACACTGCTGAAGAGTCTCATACTACAACGAAACAGACATCAAGTGCTTTCAGTTTTCCAATGATAGTCTAAATAAGATTATTTCGTGATATAAACTATAAATAAATTTATCTACATTTTTACTTATTTCGTAGGTGGCATTCGTCACAGACTGACCTGATTTGAAGTAACAATAAAGGATGGAGAAGCATTGAAAAGTTATTTTATTTCAGTATAAGACTCTCTGGACATGCACACTGACAACCTTGACTATGGACAAAACTCACGAACAGTGGGTCTCAAAGAGAATACTTAAACATTAGAACCATTCGGCCGAAGTTCAAAGGTAGAATTTCCACTTTCATCAATTTAAGGTATAGCATGAGGATCATTCTTACTTGTTCTAAAGAATATTTTCTCAAAGTATAAAACAATATTAGCAAGTCAGGAAAAAATAATTTATTCTGTTAGACAGACAACTTACACGACTTGTAATACTAGGATCAGCACCAGCTAAGATAAGATAACGAACAGTCCTTAAATGTCCATGTTTAGCCGCCAAATGAAGTGGAGTGAACTCCGACTGAAAGAAAAAATAATTACCATTACCGTTTATCAAATAGCATCGAAGTTAGGCATTTTTCATTTCTCTTTAGATTTAAGGACAACCATCTTAGTATATAACATTAACTTCTCATTATAGGCAATTGAACAAATACATAGACTGCGACTGAATATGTTATCTAGCTTGTTCACAAAAACGAATCATTCAGATTGTAAATGATCAAAATCTCATTTTGATAATACTTATGCAAAGGCTATTTTAAGTTGACTTGCAAAATTTATGATATTTACTTATCTTTTAAAAAGTAGTGTGTTAATAAAGATCTTTCTCAAAAAGTTAATTATCTATCAATATTCTAAATTTATGATTGTTCACTTTTTTCACCGAAAAAGCCGTCAGTAACAATTAATCTTTCACCAAACTGCATCACGAGGCAAGCGCAAACTGGGGATTCTAAAGGGAAACGGAAAAGAAGAACGCCAAAGAATACACTGTATTGGGAATTGGAAGCAGACATGGAAAGGATGAATAGAAACAGGAAACAAATGGAATGGATTACCCAGAACAGAGTTCAATGAAGAATGATGCTGAACGGCCTATGCTCCTCCACGAAGAGCAACAGGTGTAAGTAAGAAGCAATTATTGTTTATAAAGAAATGGATTAAAGTCGATAAACTGTCGTTCATTTTTTTAATAGACGTCGAAAGTTATCAACTTCAATACACTATTAATAATTACATTTCGCTCATTAAAATTTCACAATTCACTTCTAGGTAGTGAGTAGATATGATGCGTTCGAAAATTCACTGTGGCCTATATAACCAGAAATATGTGTTCGTATTAATTAGCCATGAGACTTATGAGAATTAGAAGGGGCAAAGCTATTCAGTAATGAACTTCTTTGACAGACAATCCAGGTATACATGATTTAGTAAACGACCGGATTTCTGAATTATTATAGAAAGTTGTTTTATCTTCGCTGTAAGTATACGAATAAATATATGTTGATATCATGAAATGACCTAAGCTAGGCATTCACTGAAAAGTAGGAAGCACCAAACATCTATTTTTTTCTAATATGAGACTTCTTAGTAGTGCGCATCCACAAACCCTTAACAAGGAATCGGACCCAGGAGTTTCAGTCTCACACAAGAATACTTAAGCTCTAGACCAGTGGACTGGAATCCAAAGGTTTATATGTTTAACTTCCATCAGTTCACAATATTGCACAGCTACCTTTCACTGTCTCGGCGTGTAACTACTTCACACCCAACACGTTTGAAATCCATTGGTAATGGCTTCTCATTACAATTCTATAATTACCTATTGAAATGGGTCACTGGAGAGCGCAAGATAATTATTAATGCTTCCCGTCTTTCAGTGGACGTCTAACGTAGGTTTTTCCATGATATTCATGGCATTCAATCATCTTTAAAAACCTCTAATACAGACTGAAATATGTATGTTTCTTTTCGTATCATACAGACTTCTTGGTCACAATTTATATCGCAATTACAAGTGAATAAATTAAGATAAGTGAAAATCAAAGGAAAAACTCTTGATCAAAACAATTGAGAGTTATTGTCAGAAACTGACCTACAGTTTTTCGAACTGTTAGTTCAGTTTACATAAACTGTTGAAAACCACTAAATTAATAAAGGTGTTGGTTTAATACTGCATAGAAATAAGGAAGTTTTTTCATAATTACTGGTTATCACTTTTAAAAAATTCAATCCGGTTAGAATGCATTGAGTTTAACAAAACTACGAATTTTAAATTAGACAATTTAAAACAAGAACACAAGACAATATATTGTAATTATAGATCTTACTGTGTTGAAAATATCAACATTTGATACCGCCTTGGAAAGCAGTTTAACAATCAAATAGTCTCCTTGAATAGCAGCAAGATGAAGTGCAGTATTGCCTTCCTAGAATATGAAGAAAATGATGATATATGACGAAAAATAGAACAGTAGAAATAACTTGAAATCTTTATGCATTGCGAAACATCAAACCTTGGAAAACTAGTAAAGATGTTTTTATGATCTTCCAAAAATACAACTATTAGAAGATATGACCAATAGTTAAATATCATACGTAACAATTAACACTGGTATTCATATAATATCGATCTAACAATCCAAATTATTTCTACATTGAGTTAACTCAAAAAGTAAAAATGTTGAAACAGTTCAAAAGCTTAGTCGTAGATATATATATAACCGGAATTGTGTATGTTAAAAATAATGTACACTGAATTTTCCAATATTTCCTATTTGGTAATGAATTTACCACATTCTGAATATCCATAAAACTGTGTAAGTAGGCCAAAGACCTTTTAAGGACATTAACATTTTCCAAGTACAGTAAATGAAAATATGATATTCATTTAAAAAAAACTCAAAAATCTAGCTGAAATTTCTATCTGTGTATCAAAATAAAGATGATAATTGATCGATTTTCAATATTCCGGTTGTGTAAGTCACAGACTTGAACACCAAATTGAAAATGGACAAATCAACAACTAAATAACATTTTGTAAAGAATCAAATCTATGGGACTAATAGATAGTCCAGGATTAATAACGATGTCAGTCAAACTATATGTAAAAGGTAGTAATTTTATATACAGAATGGGTAGCAATAAATCCAGTTTTGTGTTTTCAATGACTAAGTTCATTATTATTGGTATTTGCCGATGTCTGTTTACAGGTGTACGGATATAATAAAATAATACGGATAATAATGGTTATGAAATTTTAAAAACCATGCTTTCAGTGAAATTGATTTCTGTGAAGAGGATTTACTCACTAATCAAGCGTAAACTCTAAACAGTATTGTAATGAGTGATAAACAAGTTTGGCTGATTTCTTTAAAACCCTTAAAACTTATTGACAAAATACTTGTGTATATGTTCAACCTATTGCAAGGTCGATTGGTCAAACACTTTGAAATTATAGTGTATTCTTTAAAACTGAAAATCTTTATGATTTCAACAAAAACAGATATTAAGAGGAAATATATATTTATGTTCTTGTGAACCATTTACCTTTCCTAAACATATATTCATCACATTCTATATAAACAGTTACTTAAAATTCACTACAGAATGAAACACTGAATCTTTATCTTTTCCAGATAATTGATGTTTGTGAGTAACAGTATGAAATTTTAAAGTTTGAAATAGACAAACCTGATCAACTTTGACATTTAAAGCAACTCAGAATCAAATAAGATTGGAATATATACTAACCAATGTCGAACGATACAACTTTCATAATAATCCGGAACAGTTAACCGAAAGATCAGTATTATTTTTAACTTTGGAGGTTTCTATTAAATCAATATTTTAACTGTTATTAGACACTCAATCAGAGATGTTCGTTTTGATAACAAAATTTATTGTCAATTAAAACTTAAAAGTGATCTTTTTCAGACATACGAAATCTCAACAAAATAATTTAACAGTGGAAGCAAAGCCTATTCCCCAGAAGATTTCTTGTCTAGGTATTCCGAACAGACATAAACAGACTATCCGAAATCGAAAGCAGTTGGAAAACTGAGGGTAAATGTCGTTTCTAATGTCAAGAAGATTGGATTGAAGCAAGAAGTCATTGTAACTGATTATATTATTGCTAAGTTAAAGGATAAAATTATTAAGAAATAATTTACTGTATGATATTTGTCACCGACCATTGACTGATTAGTAGCCATATAAAATTCATTATGACATTCTCGATATCAGGTAATGTTCATACTACAATATTGTCTGAATATAAGAAGTCAGATAGTCATTTTACTGATAAAGTTTGAAAAAAAACGTGCACAATTCCACAAAGGTCACTTTAACCCCAGGAAGACTTTACCAAAAAAGGAATAATTCTATGTAATCCAAATGTTAAGTCAACTAATTTAGCTGGAGTTTTGTTCTCTGAGCTGTGAGGCGGATACGGAGAGATTCGAACACTTCACTTCTCCCTGAAGTTTGTGCTGATGATTTTGTTTAGAAGAAAGATGAAAACTCTACGACCAAACCATCCAGCCCAGAAAACGAAACCACCGAAATTATCCACCTGAGCTACAAATCTTCTCCAGTATCTCAGAATTAACTAATAAACTGGAAAAAACCTTGATAAAACAAAGGAGAAAGAGACTGTAATTCTGGAAAAACGCGATTTCTTATATTTATGGATGCTATTGCTTATAATCACTTGGCGCCAGTTATAGTACAAGTAAAGAAGCTAGGATTATTTGATTTTAAAATAGAGTAATTAAAAATGTCATAGAAACTAGATACAGAATAATAAGTAAAGACAAAAGCTTTGCATATCCTGCAAACAATTGCAAATACTTTTGAAATATAAAGTTAGTAGAATGAAAGATATTGTATAATTTACCAAAATGGTAGGAAAACAAGCGTATTTCTCTTTTTCTGTATATGTAATTAAAGAGTTTTTTTGTAAATAACAAGGCATTCAGCAGCGTAGAAAAGAAGCACATATATATCTTTCTTCTGTGTTAACATTATAGATACTTTTTAAGCAATAACTACATCGTAATCTAACGCTATTTATTAGTAATGTGATTGACAATAACACTTCGTATTTTAACCGCGTTCATTCAGGTATAGCCGTTCAAGATAATGTTCATATACCCTTTTTGAAGGAATATATGGTAAATACACACATAACTTCACAGAAACAGTTTATTCACCACACATACGCTCACAACAGAAAAATCAAAAGATGTAATCTCATTTAACAAGTGAATAGTAGGTATCATCAAAATATCTGCAAAGTCACATATCACAGTGGTCAAAAGAGACAACAACTTATTACAATAATAGGCTGGATACCGGTAATTCCAATTATAATGCTACGACAAAGTAATATTTATCAGATATGCTTCCCTGCAACAATTTCTTCACATGGAATGTTAGCAATTTCATTTTTAACTAGATGGCCAAGAGAACAAACAGTTCCTGAAAGCCCCAAATTGGTAATAAGTAGTTCAGTGGTAAGCGAATTTAAATGACTTTTATATAGTGGGTAAAAATTAAGTTTTAAGGAACCAAGTGATATACATGTTCCCACAGGCTTAAGAATTCACATTATCATTTACTATTTGTATAGTAAAACTATTCAAACGAATAAAAAAATAGAGGGGTGACAGGCGTAAGTAAGTAATTTAGTCATGTTTGTTTTTTAATATATTTTATTATAATCCACAATTACTACATCATTTTAATTTCCTCGTGTTCATTATTTGTCTTTAGTAATCTTTCTTACCTCATCTGTAATATCAACCCTTGCACCAGCTAGCAGAAGAACACGCACACAGCTCTCCGAACTAGTTATTACTGCGCATAACAAAGGTGTTTTTCGATCCTGTTAAACAGAAATAAAGATGATAAAGGTTATTGAGATGATAGAAAATAGTTAGATTGATATTTTTTTTCACAATTCTGTATAGTTGAATACAATTGTTTTGCATAACAAGTATGTCTGGTAAAAATGTAACCCACTGACTTTCATAGTTTTAATCTTAGTTAGACAACCATTGAAAACCTGGAAGCACGACTCCGTATCCAGGAACCAACGTAGGATTGTGAACGTGCACTACTGAGGAGTCCCATACTAGGATTAAACGGCCATCAATAGCTTCCAGATTCTCAATAATGGTCTAGTTCAGACCAGTCCGTGATTTAAACTATGAAAACTTTACTGTTTCTATGAATCCCTCTATATTAGTAAATCAATAAATATCAACGCATCGCGTAGTGAATTGTATTTATACCTACTACTATATGACTTATATTAACTAACCAATAAAATTGAATTTGAGAAATTTTAAACGAAATATTAATTTTATTTTCAATACACTGAAATGCAGATATAACCTCAGTTTTCTTCAAAAAGATGTGAACAATACAATATAACTAGTAGTTACAGAACATTTCATATATACATGGTCTTTCTTATCATCTTGAAGAAAGCAAGAACAAAGATTTAAGTCAAATGACATGAATTCATTTTATTCTGTTAGGTTCAGGTTAGGTGCTTACAACCTATAACATTTAAACATCATTATCAACCAAATAAATTGAAAGTACTTACACAAATGAATTTTGTTGGGAGTTGTTTAGGATGTACATCAGTTTAAAGAATAAGATAAATTTTAGTGAATTTATTAACTAACTGTTAGAAGCAATAAATGATCCATTTTCAAAATGATACATAATAATTAATGATCATTACAATTAGGATCTCAGATCCTTGTTTTCAATCATAATAAACAAAACATATAAACATAGTGTTATACAGAAGAAATAAATACAAAAAATTTAATCAGTATAAGTGATTGTTTATCAACCCATACACAAAATAGAATTCTTTTTAAATATAAACGAAAAGAAAAGAATGAGTCTAGGAAAGAATAAAATTACTGATCACGTGAAGAGGAAATGGTTTGTCTAAATGGAAAGTGATGAATAAATGAGATGAGTGAAAACATAAATAACGTCAAAGAATAATTATATTAATATTTAATCAGGTGATTTTTGAAGATTGACTGCGAAAATCAAAAAATAATGCTTTCTTCATCATAGACAAAATTTATACGGAAATGTAATGAACACCTGAATAGCGCAGCAGTAAAGGTCCTAACTGTAACAGTAAATGGTATCAAGTTAAATTCCATAAAGAGCATCTATTATTGTCGATATACTTTGTTAAAGAATTCTGGCTAGCATCCAATCTGGATTCACGGCTTCTTGTAATATTGAAACCAATAACATAAAACATTAATTTGAGTAAAATACTACTAAATCGAGAGGTAAGAACGCTAGCATACAGCATTCAGTCAGATCAATACCTGATGACGTCTGGTTATATTTCACGTTTATCTTAACGAAACAATTAAAACGACACATTCTTAAGCTAAATTGAAAATAAATAACAAAAAAAAATAGTAAGCACTAATTAAATATCAATCCCATTTACTTTATTGCGAACTTCTAGAGTAGCACCAGCATTGCAAAGTGACAATGCTACATTTGACTGGTTTGTTAAACATGCCAAATGTAACGGTGTATTGCCATTCTATTAAGAAAAAAATTATGAAATAATGATATTAAACAAATGAATAATTTGAAAAATACTGAGTTAATAAAATATGATTTTAACCAATTAAAACATGTCAATTAAGTTTTTAAAAGTTATTTGTTAGTTATAAAAATAACTCCGCCTGTAGCTCTTATAGAGTTACTGCCGGTCCCAAGCCCGGGTAAAGGAGGAGGGTTGGGCATGGGGTTAGCGACCTCATCCCGTAGAAAACTAACTCGCTGAAAAAACGCTGACCAGAACTGTTGGGTGGCCTATGCTCCTCCACGAGGGGTAACAGGCGTAAGTAAGTTATAAAAACAAAATCATTTTAAAAGGTTCACCATGATATTTAATGAATAGAAACTTTCATGTGATAATTAACAGCTGGTATATTCATTTTTTGTTTTAATAACAATAAACTTAAAAATAGTGGAGAGGGATGGTTAATATTTAATGCTATCAAAGCTTATAATAGAGCAGTTGTTTAGGCTACAAAATATTTCCAGCTAATGAACTAACAATATACATTTCTCTATACAAATCATTCATTTATATACATGGATCTTGCATTTCTGTTTTATGACTTATTCTGTTGGTTAGTAAACATTCTAATTAAACTAAAGACATATTAAATATTTTCTTTAAAGAATTCAGATTATAATCAGAAGGGGCTTTGTGGAGATTTCAGTGTTGTCATAGTTGAAATCATGAGTCAATTGAACGGTTGCTCAACTTCGTGGATCGATTGAAGCTAGACATTGACACCGTTGGATGCCGGCTCAGTGGTCTATCGGTTAAGTGCTCTGGCACGAGCCTGGTAGGTCCTGGGTTCGAATCTCGCGAGGCGGGATCGTGGATGCGCACTGCTGAGGAGTCCCACAATAAGACGAAATGGCCGTCCAGTGCTTCCAGGTTTTCGATGGTGGTCTACCTTCAATTGACTCATGATTTCAACTATGAGAATTCACATTAATTGAGAATAGAAATAATTTGTGACCATACTTGAAAAATAATAGCCTATCTGTTGATATTGTCTAATGAATAACAAATATGATTTACTTCAGAAATTAAAATAAAACAGCTGTTCGCTATTGTCTTAATTTTTCAGTTGATCTCAGTCAGTGGTAATAACCAACTTCCAACAAAGTAACCATTTAAAATTCAGAAATGTGTGTTTAAAAAGATCACCTACGCATGAAATTAATTTTACCTAAAATAGATTAAATAATGGTATATGTTTACAATGACCATACTTCCATATTCCTCACCACGTTCATTAATCCTAACCAAACTTTTTATCAGTTTTCAATAAATCATTTAACAGAATAAAGGGCATACAGTGTTTCCTGGTCAACAAGTATTAAATTCAAGCACCACGATGGTCAGTTGTTCAGAAAACAATATTTACCATACGAAATTGTCATCGTTCTATACGTACTACCTAAAGACCGAAAGCAATGTATAGTATGTTTACTAAGCTCGGGCTTGTACATCTTTGAATTGATTAGGCTATGTAAACAAGTCCACTGCAGATAAAATGTTATTTTAGTCCTTAAAAGTTTGTCTAATGCTTCTGGTATGTACAAAGTATGATTTGTGTGAGTGTAACCAACATCTTATCCATTCCTCTCACTGGCTTAAACACTAATTACATAAACTATTTATACTGAAGTGACAATGACTCTGGATATAAGTTTATTGGTGTTGTAAATGATTCGCTCTCCTTTATCATTATTAGCTCGCTTATCGCTTCATTTGAAATATGCCCCTGAAATTAATTATTCTAACTATTGTGTTTTACTGCTGAGGATTCATACATCAGTTTGAAGCTAACGCGGTAACGGTTATCCGAGCGATTGGTAAACGAATAACACAATAAGCTCTCTCCACGGGCCACTACAAATAAATAATTCCACATAATTGAAAACTTAATTAGCTAAAAAAAATGATAACCGTATTTTAAGACTAAAATTTGTGATTTAAGGTTCATGCAAATACTTTATGCTTAATGTACCGGGTTGACATCAACAAATTTACCTGTTTTTACTACTTTTCTTCAAGTTTTTATTAAACATAGAACCTTTAGGCAAACATCGCATTTATAATTAACAACTGCCATACCATGGTTCCTTAATTGAACTTTCAGAAAATCGCTTTATTTAAATCTGACAAATATGAACAGATTTTGAAATTTCAGTATTTCCTGTCATATATCAGTAATATTTAGATCATATATTAAAAACTGTAATTAAATTAATTTTGTAGAAAGTTGTATTGTCTCATCCATTTTTTAAGACTAACGATAGGAAAATAATTTATTAGCGAATGCAAGCTAAGACGATGAAAGTGTTGTTTACCTAATTTACATTATGGACCGGTTTTGAATAACAACTGAGAACAAGAAGACAGTGAACAGCTGTTTCATCCTAGTATGAGGCCTCTGGACAATGAAGATCCACAGCCCCACTAAAGGTGGAACTGAGACCTTTAAACTTTTTCGACGATTGTATTGTTCTTAATTTAAAGAATTCTTCTAATCACTTACCCAATGATAACCAATATCATTTTATTTTGTATTGCATGATGATCAAAACATTACTGGTCAACTTGATGTGCAAACACTAAGCTAGGCATTTAAATATGTTGATTAGGTCAATTGACAAAAATCCATAGATGAAAATATTTTGTGATAGTTTATATTTGTTACCCAGAGGTATCTCGAATTTAAATAGAATTGATATTCTCATCATGGGATTCGAACCAAACCAAGTTCGACTTCATTCAGTCAGAGGAGTTACTACAGAACTGTTCAGGGAATAAATTATTACTTGTTTAAACCAATCAATCAGTAAGTGTAAATAAATGTGGTTTCGTTTAGTTCTTTTTGTTTATCGATTCCTAAACATTATGGTTTTCCAGTAAAATTAATTAAATGTTAAAACAAAATTCTTAATTTAAGAATATGAGATCAAACCAAAATATTTATTCTAGTAGCTAACTTTGTCTATTATTCTTTGTTGAGGTCACGAACCAATCTAAGCTAGGCCACCATTGAAAACTTGAAAGAACTGGAAGCTCGGTTCGTCCTAATATAAGAATCCTCAGAGGTGCGCACACAATATCCCACACATGGGATTCGGATCCAAGATCTTCGGTCTCAAGTATGAACGCAACCTCTAGACCACTGGGCCGGCATTCAACGGTGTTAACGTCTAACTTCAATCGATCTACGATCTTGCGCAACTCTAAATTCAATGCTTGAGGTGGATAACTAGATGCACATTGCTGAGGAGCCCCATATTAGGACGAAACTGTCGTCCAGTGCTTTCAGGTTTTCAATGGTGGTCTAGCTAAGATCAGTTCATGATTTCAACTGTAAAAACACTGAAATTTCCACAAATCCTTATACTGATAAATATTATCTGAACAAGATTGAATTTCCGTTGTAATAGTTTTCCAGATATACACCAATTTCATGTTACTGATTTACTGATGCAATTAGAAGATTGGTTCAAATAGGGATTGTCAACTATAGAGTTGACACTAAATAGTTGAATCTGAGGGTTCTTTTTTGTTGTTGTTTCAAAATCGAAAATAATTACAAGCAATTTCAAACCATACAAATTAATCAGTTAAATGGAATAATCAGATCTAACCACTCAGTTACATTTTATTTTGTTTGTTGAAATGTCAATCAGAAAAATATCTTACATGATCTATTCAAACACGAGTACACAAATTATTATTACAATAAAAATAATAAACTTTACCTTGTCAACAAATTTGAGTAGATTTGGTCCCACATCAATAATATAGTCAACAATAAGTAATAGCCCCAATTTCGCAGCTATATGAAGCGGCGTTTCACCATCCTATTTGATCAATAATAAGAGAAAATTATTTAATCTTTTTAACGAATAAATATAGGAAACAAAACAGTTTTAAGTATATCAGTTTAATGGTAGCTTTTAATTGTGCTTTTTTCGCTTCAAAAACCTTAAAACATTTCAACCTTTTTAAAAGGTTGTAAAATTAATGATTTGTATTTATTAAAGATTCATAAACATCAACGTATCATATTGCATAAAAGTGGTTAGTATAAAAACAAAGTCATATGGTAAGGTAAACAAATGACGTTGTTCTAATCATTGGACCACTTGATTACTCAGATATCGTGATATTGTATTGCAAGCGTATAGGGACAAGACAATCAGAGTCATGAAGGCAAATTTTAGGTTTTCACACGAAATTGGAACACCACGGTAATAATAAGCAGTGAAAAGTGCTTTTGCGTACTATCTAAAACGATTAAAATGATTCAAAAGAAAGTTTCTTTTGTCATCACGGAGTGAAAACCATAGTGTTAAAAGCATCAAATTTTCAATTTTGTCTCTGTAGATTGCATGTAACACAGAAAGCAATCTTAATTAGGAGCAATGAGAAGGTTCTCAAAATTCTCTTTGAGCGCTTAGAATCGCTCTGAAAGACGGATGATCTTTTTGGATCAACTTATATGTCGTTGATAGTTCGATGTCCAAGTAAGAAAACTTCTAGAAAACTATAATAGATTAATTACATAAAATGTCCATAAACTTTTCATTTATGATAACTGTTTTCGGAGTGATCAATAACAGCTTGAAATCTATCGTGTTTATTTCAAAAATCGGTAAAGCTAGAATCAACACTGCACTCTTACCCGATTCGTTTTATTCCTCTCAGCCAAAATCCATTCGGAAATATATTTTTCGCTTAACTCTGATTCGATTTTATGAGTGTTTCAACCTCTTAGTGGGAATCATATAATACTTATGACATTGACTTGTCATTGCTAAAAGCATTATAGCTCCAGGAGATTCTCAATCTCCCGTCCTAGAATATTTACATAATCAATGACTTCCACAGTTATTGTACATTCATTGTCTAATTACTTCAAAGGTATTTTCAATGTCGATCAACTGTAATCCCCATAAAATTCCATACATTTCACTTTTTTTCAAATAAAATGAGATTATTGTAAAGTTGAATGTTGAAATATTATTGCTAAGCAACATTTATATTGAATATTTCATTTTTGATCTATGGTACTCATTGTATTAAAAAGAACCAAAATGTATCTTGAATTCCGATTTCGTTCAATAAAAAATTGAATATGAAAATGAAATAATCCAGCCTAACGTAAAAACAAAAACATTCTTCTAAATTTAAATTTTAATTACGTATACTAGTCGAATAAACTTCTTAAACACTTATCTGGTGTTAGTAGATTAATAAAAAAAACCACATTACAGCCAGCTAGCTAGCAATAAAGGATTTACCTTTTCTACTGACAAAAAAATTAATAAAAGAGGTTAAGTGTTTGCGCGCGAGACTGAAGGTCTTGAGCTTGAGGGATCGTAGATGAGCACTGCTCAGGAGTCCCATACTAGGACGAAACGGCAGCCCAATGCTTACAGATTTTCAATGGTGGCCTAGCTTACATCAACTTATGAATTCAATTATTAAAAGAAAATTTCTTTATAATAGTCGTAAAATCACATATTTTATAACTTGATACATTGAGAGTCTAGAATAGAGAATAATTTAGATTTAAGTTTTACGATTGGGCATATAACGGTATTCTCCAATAAGTGTTTAAAAGGACGAGTACAAAAAGACGTGAACCAATAAAGGTGAGTATAAGATAGGGAGATTATTTAGCAATGAGATAAGATGATCCAACCAATATATATTAACTGACTAAATATTGTAAATCCAGTGTGTTTCGAATGTCATAATTAATAACGCAAAGTAGATTTGAATCTTATTTACATTTGTACACTTTTATAAATTGGTTTAATGTGTCTAAAGATTTAAGTTCAAAATGTGTGCTACACCGAGTAGTTAAGCTAGTTTCAATCTACTCGTACAATTTACTTTGCTCAGTTCTCCAGAGATGAGCATATATTAATTCATACGTTTTTGCTCATTATAATGTGATACAATATATTGAACAACATAAAATCTGAGGAAACAAAAAGGTCGAGGTCCATAATGTTATACCGGCATACCAATAAGGATACTGCTTCAATAATTCCAGATTCGGAGTTGTAGAAAATATCAAAATCCATTTACTACCCACTTCACTATCATGTAATAGAAAATCCTCAGCTATCACAATCGTCTTAAATTTACAAAGCAGAAATAGTACATTCAATGAATTCGGGTTTGGTAACGGCGCCTGATTATCATATTCTACAAGCTGAATTATCTACTTTGTCCGAATCACAAGTGGAAGTTGAATTAACACTAGATCCATCAAACTGTCATATGCTGATGCTGTGATTTAATGTGTGGTATCTGTTGATTGACTTGCTCAGTCTTCAACTGTGCCAATTACTTCCTTACAAATACTTCAGCTTGATCCGGAACAAGATTGTTATCCGTTAACTGCTTCGTATTCACTTCATAGTTCGTATGAGATTGTGACCTACGCTTTGCTTTGTGACACTTGATACATCTCCTAATCATGAATTATTTTCATTATTCTGAAAGTGTAGACAATTACTACCAAAAACTCAGCATCCTTGTTACATTTTATATATTCTAATTCGTTGCTAATAAGGCCTAGAAAATAAAACTTGGGATTCAATATGCTGCCTATATGTGTAATAAGTAACATTTTGAATTCTACTCAAATAATATATTGCAAAACGAACAGATTCTAGTTTACTTTATTTGCAAGCATGTTTTTTATTGCAATTAATGAATTATAATTTATTACAATATCTTTACATTTATTATCGCTTGCCACTGTACACAATTAGGTCATTTTAGAAAGAACTGTAGTCATTTAAACACGACCTGTTTTACTCGCCCTTTTGCACAGGTCCTTATTAGAGTAAACTAATATATAAATAGTATATGGAACTTTCCAAGAAAAAAATATGCACAAAATGCTTTGATCTGTTGCAGAAATTACTGATTTTCTTTATTACCATTTGATTGACTGGTAATTTTCACATTTAGCATTAGGTTGATCATAATTAGATAACCATTAAAAGTCACGAAGCACTGGACAGTTGTTCCGTCCTAGTATTGGATTACCCATCAGTTCATATCCATAACTCCACTGTGAATAAAACTCAAGACTTGTAAATCCCGCGGCGAGCGCTGAACATTTAGGCTACTGACACGGCATCCAGTTGTGCATGTGTGTCTGACTTTAATCAATTCGCCATACTGTATGAACATCTTCCATTGCCTGTAATCGATAAATTGCTTGCACTTGACATAGTTAAAGTCGACTTACGCTTAAAATTATTAGGTTTGTTGATAACACAGAATCAAATAAAAATTTTAATTATTATCCCGACTAATGTTCATTAATATCAAATTAGCTTCAGACTGCAATAATACATTGTAGTGAAGGTTGAACTTTATTCTTAGGTACAGTAATCATTATTATTTAATGTATGCATTTTGTTCTCAAGATTCACGCCTTAGTTACCATTTTATCTGACCTGTTTACATAACGACCAACAAAAGAAATCTAAATTATTTCGCTCAACACAGTATTGGTATGTCTTGCATTACAATATACCTCACAGATGTAACGAGGTTCCAAAAAGTCACAATAATATCCATTGCTGTCGACACAACAATGGGTCATAACACACAACTCAACCCCAACAAATTTTAATCATAATGATAGACTCACCTTATTGACTGTATACAAAGGAACATTATGTTCTGCTAGATAACGAACAATTTCCAAGTGTTTCGAAATGACAGCAATGTGCATCAAACTGTTTCCATCCTACAAGTTATAAAAAGACAAGACATACAAATTAATCAAAAAACAGTGAGATCCAGTATAATTTGATACGCCATTAAGTATATTACCTTTTTACAAACTGATGACAATATTTTTGACACAAGTGATTGTTAATAGCATGAATATGAAAACACTTTAAAATAATGATTACTGCTTCAACCAATGTGTCTCAATATTTTAATTGACTTACACATGATCTAACTGTAGATCATTTCAGCTTGATAATTAATTTTCGATGCTAGGACAGTAAAGTTGAGTTTAGAGTAGGTGAACTGTTTTATCGTCTGTTTTGATACGGATGAAGTCAGATTCAGTTTTTGCGTTGACGTGAATCATCATCACCATTTTAAACAAGCTTGTTTATCAAAACAATGTAATACAGTTGGTCTAATAATAGAGGATTCAATCCTACGTAGTTTCGCGTTTATACATAATTTAGTGAAAATTTTGTTTAAGCTACAAGTATATAAACATACATCCCTATCCCTACATTGACTGACCACTTAGCAGTGACTAATTTCATAGTTATCGAGTTCCTCCAATCAAGTTGGAATATAGCTACTATACTCTAAGTAGCTCAACATATTTTGGTGTTAGTTGACACTGATTCGAATTCATCAGAGATCATCAGCTTCTTGAAGATCGCAAGTACATCTTTTTGATAAGTGGCAGCTAGCACAAGAAGAAGGTGTACGATTTCTCTCGGATTATTTTCAACTACCTAACATGTTTTATATCTTATGACATCTTCGCACTGAAGCGAGCTTTAGATCTTTCTATTATGTAATAAAATCTAGTCAGTATGATAGTACAGTTCTGTCATGTTGCAAAACATCATATTTGATATGTCATCTGTTAATATAAACTAGATACAAGAAGGTAGGAATTATTTAATTAATTTAGTTAGTACCTATTTCTCCTGAATATTTTCTGTAGATTGATAGCTTAATAGCTAAAACGTCCCACTTTCAATAGTTCATTTAAACTTCATCGTTTCATTTATTTCTGTTCGAACAGTCTGATAGTATGACTAGAACTTACACATGAAAACATGACTAAAAACCGAGTAAATCAATTAATAGTTCCATATTGAATTGCATTAACATCTACATTAATCATTATCGTGGATGAAAAACATTACTGAATATTGTTTCTTTCCCTATTACCATTGACATTATGAATAAATCAGACAAAATAAATTACAAAATATCAGAGGTATGCTGATATTGAAAAAAAAGTATTTTTATATGAATCATTTTGGCATAATTGAATTTTCTCAGCTCACTGGTTTAACTAATAGAATGACTCAATCCTTTAGGTTTACTGTTCAGAAAAACTGTAAAAACTCAGAAAACCTAATACTGTGGTTTCTGCTACTGATGTTGACAGAATAGTATGTATTATCAATCGAAAGTAAAATACTTGACAGCAGAAGGTTAAGAAGATCGAAGAAGAGAGAACGAGAACAAAGAATATTTGGTGTGGAAATGAAGGAACAGTGAAGTCTGACACGATTGACTGACATTCGCAAAAGGAACAGTCAAGTTTGAGAAAAATTAATTGACATTTTACAAATTAAGTATTTATTGTATGGTTCTCAGATTTTACTAAAATGTTCTGTAATTTTGTGTTCAGATACATTCACTTGTCCCCGATTGTGTTCTCGTTTACTACAATACTATCAAAGCCAACTTTAAGTGTTTAACCTCTTACTTGCTATCATTGTTTTGTTGTTCCGTGCTCTTCGCTTTAATCTTACTTTCCCTAGTTGTAGATAATTATAAATAACTCGCTTTGGCACCAGAAATAACCTTACAGAACATTAGGCTATCCACTTAAGAAAAAATGACAAGTTCTCTGGTGTTGCATTGGCCTGCCATACATAAACTATTTATCAATTACTAAGCCAGCAAACATAAAACTTTCTTATATTTCATGTTTGCTCTCTACATTAAATGTTGATTTTTATAACAATCTGATCATGCCTGTAAACTGGTGTGAATTCTGTAAATATTATTTTCAGAATATATTATTATTATTATTATTATTATTATTATATTATTGAGATACATACCATCTGTACAGTTTAAAAATATATTTACGATGCAATAAATCAAAGCTCTTTGACAGAGATTAATAACTTAATACAATTTCATCTCTATAAGATTTTAATTATCAAACTTCTCAACCCAAAATGTACAGATAATTAGTGTTCAAACTAACCATAAATTATTTATCTTTAATAAATTTCAAAACTTTAACAATTCCGTATAGAGTTCACTTAGAAATAACGAAAATTGTTTCCATCTAGCTCAATGAATTCGGTCGTATTGTGTTCAATCTCAGTAAAGACATAAAGTAAACAAAGCTTAAGCAAATAATCAATCATCATCAGTGACGATTAACGCGGGATTTACAGCATCAATTGGTCTAATGAAAAACAATAATAATAACAACACAATTAAACCAACAAACCTAGCAGATCTAACATCAAAACGTGTTCATCCAAGTGCTATGATAATCACGGAATTGCTCAATTTTTGTTAAGAATTCTGAAGTCTTACTAGAATGCTTTTTTAAATGTAATTTTCGTATGACCTTTATTTTTTTTCCGAATGGTGATCCCTATTTCTAGCTCGTTAATTTCCTGTATGTTTGAAGGTTATTCTTTCGTTAATAATTTATACTGTTGTTACATTTCAAGTTATTTCTCTTGAATATCAAGTTTTTCCTACACTTTGTCTTCTTGTGTTAGCGACTAATTATTAAACTGTCCTTAGCCAGCTACGGTTCTCAAGTTCACGATAAAAGTGTTCGTATTAGAATAGCTCAGTCGTTCCTTAATATATATGTATAACAGGCTAACCAAAGACCTCGATAAATATTTGTTTCAGTCAAGATTGAACATTAAGTTGTATCACCAACGAGGTATTGCTTACCACATCATTCTTCTGTAATTTTAGAGGATGATATAATGATTATTTCAACGCTCTCCTACTCCTAATAATTGTTCGACTTCCAATAATTTTGATGCAGATTCAGATATTTTGTTAACTTACAAATTTAAAGCTTTCAAACTATTAATAGAATACACATTTTTCTAAAAGAAAGACTTTTAATTTATAAATTGGACATTATCGAAGTATCCTATGCCAAAATGGATGTAAACGTTCACCTTTTTTTAAAGAAAAAATATATCACATTGTCCAATTCACCAGTATGCCTTATATTCCTCTTAGTAAAACAATGATTATGGATTGATGAACAAATTACTGAAAAACGGTTTTTTACTTCAATATTCTTTGTTTCTGACTGCAGAATGATTATTTGAACAGTCTAAATCATATCATTCGTAATAACTTATAAAATTTAATTTATTGAGTAATAAAGATCTTATCGATATTTACAAATTAACATTTAAATGCTTTTTTTATAGTTGAAATCATGAGTCAATTGAAGCTAGACCACCATGGAAAACCTGGAAGCACTGGAATCTCCACGTAAGCTCCTTCTGATAATAATCATATGCTCATTAGTGACTGACTTCAAGAGATATTTCCTGGAGTTCTAGTGAGAAGCAGTGACCAGTGGAGTTTAACCAGGTCTCTTTTGAGATGTCAACTCACTGAAGACAACGGTGAACGGTTGCTCAACTTCGTGGATTGGTTAAAGTTAGACATTAACACCGTTGGATGCCGACTCAGTGGTTTAGTGGTTAAGCGCTCACGCGCGAAACTGATAGGTCCTGGGTTCGAATCTCGCGAGGTGGGATAGTGGATGCGCACTACTGAGGAGTCCCACAACAGGACGAGACGTCGGATGCATCGGTCAAAGGTAGTTCGAGCTGCTGGGGACATAATTGACTCATTATTTCAACTATAAAATTACTGAAATCTCCATAAAAGCCCCTTCTGATTTAAATGTTTTATTGAATAACATTTTAAACAAAATAAGGTTTAAGATATTCGAAATGTTGGTTTTTCTTTTACATAAAAATTCCTGATAAGATTTAGAACTGATAACATATACAGAGATGGTGGAGAAGGTTTGTAGCTCAGGTGGGTGATTTTGATGTACGTTTGTTCTCTGAGCTGGATGGTTTGGTCGTGGAGCTTTCATTGTCCTTCTGAACGACATCACCAGCACAAACTTCGGGTAGAAGTGAAGTGTTTGAAGTTTGTGCTGTGTAACATGTTTTAAATGGGATATGTAATCATTCGGTTAAGTGTTGGTTTCTTTGAAGTGAATTTCCTGTTGTTTTTATTGCTGATAGTTCAATCACCTAGCTATTTTTATACTACATAAGGTCTACTTAAAATTCCAGGATCTATCTCGATTGGGTCATCTATAAAATAAACTGTCACAGTTGCGAAAAACAATATATCAGAAAGAGTGAACGACCCCTTCGTCTTCGCCTTCATGGACATCGATTAGCCTATGCCAATGTTTATGGACAATTATGGACGCACATTCCACTGAGAAAATGTTGAAATCCTGGATTTGCGGTATGCTAAGAACACTAGAGTATGTTTAGAAGCTTGACATTCAGGTCAATCAGCCATCAACAAACACATCGACATCGATGCAATTTACCAATCAATCGGAAAAACCATGGGCAAATATAGGGACGAGAATTCTATGAAATAGAGAAAAAACCAAATTAAAGAGGCAGATAATGACAGGTCATGGGTCAACAATAAGCGATCAAGACTATGATCGACAGCAAAAGGTGTTAGTCATATGTAGCGAAATCAAGATAATTCACTTCTAACTGAAGTGTGTGCTGATGATGTTCACAAGAACAATGAAAGTTCATAACCAAACCATCCAGCCCAAAGAACAAAACTTCACTAAAAACACTTCACCTTACAGTGTAGTAGTTACATTATAAAGAGGCTTGACTCAAATAAGAAATTTCTATCTCCTAAACTAATATATCCTATCCAGCCTCTCGCCATTACAAACTGAAATTATAAATTCTGCGAAATAATGAAATAGAATATTGTATCATTGTGTTGATGTTCTGAGATATCGTACAAGTGTCTTCATTATAATAAATAACTAAAAATTTGAGAATATACGTAGTGAATTAAATTTTTCACCGTAGTTTACACATTTACAATTCCCAGTTGACTTATTAGTCTGGAGCGTCCATATTTATTGTTTTAGATGAGACCGGTACTTTACTGATATAATAATAAACACGTTTTATTACCTATCTAAGAGTTCCTAAAACAAAAAAGCAGTGTATTATGCTATTTATTTTGATTACTTTCTGTTATGTTCATCTAGTTCATACTGTCAGTCGGTAAACCTACTAGTATTGATATTTTCTCTGTAAAATACATTTCATCTAGACAGAGTTAAACTAGTCAGGCATTAGTCTATTGAACCCAGTAAAAAATGAGTTCCGGCAAACAGATAGTTTTCATTTACATAAAAGAGTTTTTTGTCAGAATATTGATGTCAAATTAACATCATAATACTATTGGTTAGCTGAAGTCTTTAATTGTCAGCTTTAGCTTTGAGTCTATAGAACATATATGGAAATATATTTTTTCAGATGTCCTGCTCTATTTGCGGGTTGTTTTTTTGGAAACGAAAAGGTTAAAACTTCGATTTCTCTATCTAATGACGCCTAAATCTGAAAATTGTTAGAATTTTATTGCATATATAAAAGAGTTTCAAATGTACAATAAAACAAAAAGGTTATTCCATTTCAAAAAAAGCTTTTGATTTTTATGCGTGTAATAATCTTGACAGATAGAAATTAAAAGTATGCATTACATTATGAATAAAATTACGATCTCCAATTCATAACTTTATATGAGAAAAGTGGGTTTTTTTGGGTTCAATCCTTGTCAAGACAATAAAATAATACATTTTAAAAAGGAATATATTTAACATAAGTTAAACTCCAAGCTTTTGCTATCAGATACCAACCTAACTAATAAGTAGTCAATATAGACGATGGTTTTCATCATGGAGTATCGGCAACTGAAGCTATTTTATGATTAGCGATGGGATTTCGTGCATATTGTTAGGTCTTATAGTTTACATCATGAACTAACCGTAGCTAAGGAGTCATCAAAAACCAAGAGGTGTTGAACAAGTGTTTCTTTGCTGTATGCGACTCCTCAGCAATGTGCATTCACGATTCTACTGAGTTTTGTATCCAGGCCTTCAGATCTTTGAGACAGCATATAATATTTAGACTAATGAATTTTCATCGAATACTTTTCCTTTCTGACTTAAATCAGATCGTGATACTGCATAATCATCTCAAACGCTTTGCAGATGACTGTCTTACTCCTGACTTAATTCAAACCAGCTAGAACTCCGAGAATTACCTCTCAATATCAGTCAATCGTGAGCACATGATTATTATTAGTAAAGGGGAGGCTGATGACTTCTCTGGTTTACACCAACGACCGAACTTAGAAAGCTACCAGAAACCAGGAAACACTGGATTTTTTCTGAAACTTCTCAATAATACACACCTGGAATCCTCAGGACTCACTCCAAGAATGACAATAGCCAGTTACTACGGTCAAAAATATGATCTATATTTCCAAGATGAATTG
The DNA here is from genome assembly GCF_000237925.1 of Schistosoma mansoni. NCBI lineage: Eukaryota > Metazoa > Platyhelminthes > Trematoda > Strigeidida > Schistosomatidae > Schistosoma > Schistosoma mansoni. Next base: position 61,008,471 of record NC_031495.1, on the reverse strand, counting down.
TTCTATAAACAGACTTCTTAGATAAGATTTTTGTTTCAAAAATGACATTTAAAATCCAATTCAAAGTTTTCTATAACCCTAATTTGTTTAGACTGACATCAAAAGACGTTATAGTCAAATAATGAAAGTAATTAGGTCACGTCTTAGAAATTTAAAAAACCTAGTTTCATCTTTTCCAGATATTTCTGTTCTTTTTACAGAAACGATAAAAAATAGTTGATTTGAATTTTCAAAAAAAACAAGCAAATAAAATTTTTCCTTTTTTCATTGACCTTTTAATTTGTATCAGAGTTAATTAAATGGTAAAATATACCAATAACCTATTGTTACGACAATTTATCTTTGACTTTAATGATTATAATTGATTGTCATTACAGAAAACGATTATGATTCGGGTGTTTTTCCCTTTAAATGAATAAATCTAATTAAGTAAAATGAACTGATTAATGAAAGAAAATCTGTCTTATATTCTGAAACAAATACAACTATATATAAGAACTTTCGTCTAAATTAGATCAAATGGTTTCACAGTATTTAGGAGCCGAGTTGATGTAAGACATTAAATAGGAATAATATATTTCTAAAATCTCCGGTCCAAGCTTTTTCAAGGAAAAAGCTTGATTTTCATCAGTAGGAAAGTAATTTAATTAGGCAATCCTTGGAACAATAACAAAAAGTTCACTTGGTATTGTTTACTTGAATCTTCCCGTTGATGTTTAAGACTGCAATTGGTTAGTCTCTTATTGGCCATATGTGCATACTGTACGTATTGCCTCGATATAGCCTTAATTCACAAGCATTGTAAGCAAAGATGGATAGTGGCAAGTGGCTATCAGGACTCAGTAGCTAAGTGGATAACGCGATGGAGTTTGAAGCGAACGGTACTGGGTTTGAGTCCCAGAGTGAACATCAACTCTGAAGTGCAGGTACATCCAGCTGACGAGTTCCAAATAGGACGAAACGCGCTTTCTGGATTCCACTGTTAGCCACTATCCATCTCTGCTTAGAATAACAAAAACAATCAAGAGAAACGGTTGTTATCAATTAAACACATAAATTGAATAGTAATCCTTTTCCCACAAGGTTTGAAAGCTAAATAAATATGGGGACTTCGTAGGGCAAATACTTACAGATAATGGATTTGATAGTGAGAACAAAAACTGTTGGTTTTCTCAAATTTGCGCATTTTTAATGGTTACTTAAGTGAAATGATTAAAAAGCCTCAAAATCGAAAAACAATTTTACAACACCAATAGGTTATCATGATAACTAAAAACAAACAAGGTCGACAAGTTTAATTCATCTTACCTCATCCAAGTTTTCAAAGTTGGAATTGCTACATTGTGTAAATAAATGGTTTACCAATTCCAGATTTCCGTCTATAATCGCACCAACTATCAAATGATAATTTGCAATCTACAACATTTTAAACAAATTGATATGAGGTAAATATTTATCTAGAAGTCATTTTTGGATAGTCAATATGAGAGTAATGAACTTATTTGAAGTATTTTAGTCAAACATGTATTTAATAATAATCGAAGTAGAGCCTGGAATAAAATTTGTTGGCTTAAATCACCATAAATATTGTATTTTGACAAGAAACAATAGTTATGTTAATTGATAATAGTAATCAATCCTACATTTGTCTAGCTCCAGATGTTGATTGGATCCTACCAATCAATTTGGTATGAGATTATCATTTTAAGTGACTCGACATGACGAATAGAATGGAAAGGATTAACAATCTCAACATTAGTAATGTGCTAACGCATTCTAACATAAAACCTATAGTTAAGCACCAATACGGGAAATAATAGTGAAAACATCAAACTGATGACGCTTTTTGCATTTACTCACAAGAAAAAGAAAATATAGAATGTGAACATGTTTTGATTTAGAGCTGTTATGTCCCGATAAGAATAATGAATGATAATTTTTGGGATCCGTTTATGGACCAATACTACGCGTATATTTTTATCGTATAATTGTTAAGTACCTAAACTATTCATATTCGCGTCCCTCGTATTATAAGCTTTATTTTGACCTATAGACTATTATTATACGATTTATCATTCTTGAGTTATGTTCGGTTTATCAGTTACTATCTTCCTTATTCACAGACACATTTGGCTAAATCTTGTACAAATGTTGTTTCCTATTTTATGGTACGATGTGGTCTATCTGTTTGGTATATAAAACCAGTATGCTTGAAATAAATGATTCTTACCACAGAGGCTAAGATCGGTGTTCTGGATTTAACTGGCTACGCTAGACAGGAAGCAGGACCGATAAGTACTCTAGACTGCTCGCACGGGTTTTATGCATCATTGGGCCGATCGATAAATCACTGCTCTCTAATTGGCGGTATTATCACGTTATACATTAACAGGGCATCCAGGCCACCAGCTATAACAAGAGCGAAATCCGAGATTATTCCACTTGTTCATTTAAATATTTGTAAAATTTAGTATTGCTTACTATATTTTGTTTTCACTAATTAAACTACTTAAAAATTTCCATCATTTTTCCGTCTTACACTAAGATCTAAAAGATTGAATTGGTTATCTTTTTCATATTCTATTGTAAACGTTAGGTTAGGATGAGAGTTGTTTTTTACTCCTTTAACAGTAAAACCAAAACTAAGTAGAGCACATGTACTGTCTTATGCATACATGTCCCAGATTTTATATTGCTTATAATTGTAACTGATTAACTAATAAATGAACGAGATGATTTCACCAATCACAGCATTGACAACCATACATATGAAACTTGTAAATGAACAACAATAAAAAAATATTTTATGAATATAAGTACAGTAGAAAGAGAACACTTAGACTTACATCATTTTCTTCTCTAGCATCACGTTCAATAGACACTTCATATGTTTCATGAGAAGCCATAACTTCTTTACAAATATAGTTGTTGTATGTATGTGCTGCTTTTTTCTGCTTTATTTATTTCCACTAACGTATTGTTTATTATTGCGTGATATACATATATATATTAGTACAAAAAAAATCAAATGAATATTTCATATCACGTATTCACATGTGAATATGACTGACTATCATTACCTGACTAGTTTGTAAGCAAACATTACCTTTTTCATTTTAATGACAGAGATTGTTCTGTATCATATAAATACTTGCAATCCTTTTTCTTTTCCTCTCATTCTATCTGAATTTAAAATAAGAAATTAAATGATTATATATATAATCTACAAAACGCATAAACAAAATTACATGGGTCTCATCGGACCACACTACACAGAACCACATCGATCATATTTTGTACCATCAAATAATTTGGAAGATCAATGAGAGACGTGCAAACAAAGAGATGAGCTGACATAGTTCCGGATCACCACCTAGTGTCTACTGAGATGAAACTTAAGCCAACAAACCACTAAATAGCTGGAAAACAAGCATTACAAATGGTTGATATAATCTTCCTTCGACATAGTGACAAACTCAACCAATTCAAAATAGCTCTCAACAAAAGACTCCAAGCTATGCAAGATCTACTTAAAGAGGAGGAAACCACTACGGAAAACAACTGCAAATAGATCAAAGAAGCTCTAACTTCAACGCATCAGGAGGTGGTGAGCCGCAAGAAGCATCATCATAAGGAATGGATACCCATGGAAACCCACCCCCAAATGCCCTGGCACGGTCAAGGGTGGGGAGAGTCTGATCTCCCTCTCGAAATGCTCTCACATGGCCACGCATAAACAGCCACTCTCAGGGAAGTCATACTCACTGCCTTCTCGTGGTATTACTGTTGTTTACGAAATTGAGAGGACGAAAAGCTAATGTCCGGCGTTTTACCGGGTTGGTGTACACGGAGGGTTAACCTAGGGAGTTGGAAAATGCTGATTCTAAACCAATGGTGCACATGGGCTCCAGTACCCTGAGGGAACAAATGGCGTATGAATCAATCGTTGGTTACCGGCTACCATGGGACTGCATCTCCTAACGTTGTGTCCACTGCCTTGTGGATTAGACCTTCAGGTCAAAGGCTCAGGGTGTGGCCCCCTGAGGAAACCACCTGCTTCAGTTCGGGCACACGGGCAGTATCACAGACCTCACACAAATCAATGATAACTACGACTTGAAAGATTTCTCTTGCTTCAACACTTTCCCAGACAAATCCTATTCACAATCATTGGATAAAATTCTTTCTTATTTCTTTTATACTACGTAACTTATGTATTCTATTTCATTCTCACTTTGCGTATTTTATTTTTCAACTTATACAGTAGCCTGCCTATGGTGGGAACCCTGTCCTATCTAAACAATATCAAGCCACTGACTGGTCGAAAGTTGAATGCTACCACTGAATGCGAATACTGAACCAGTCTTTCTGAAACCATGTACACCATTCAAACTAGCTTCCTTCAACGTTTGCAAACTACTGCAGATCAGACAACAGATAGGGTTGACCATGTCTTTAGAAAGTCTTAATATCGACGTTTGCTATCTAGCTGAGACCCGTATTCAAGACTCCAGTGAAATGCTACAAATTCGCTCTCAGTTTGTTGCTTGGAAAAGCCTGTTTCACGTGAGTTTTCTGGGGACCCTGTGAGATCTTCATCTGGTTTCGCTAGCGTTGGTGTCACACTATGCGCTAGAGCTGGGGAAGCGCTGATCGACTGGATCACCATTATCAGTCGGTTATATGTTGTTAGGTTAGAAAGTTCCACCAAAGTGTGAAGAAATCGGTGTGAGAAATGATGGCTTTGCGCCATCTTCACTTAAGCTCCGACAGATTGCAGCCCGGATGCCATCAAGGATGAGTCTTACCACAAGTTAACTCCTACAGAAAGTGCGTTTGACAGATATTGTAGTAGTAACCGGAGACTTCAATGCTCAAGTCGAGCATCTAGGCACAGAAGAGAGACGTTTAGGTGGCAGACGGGGATTTGTTGGTCGCAGGACAGATAACAGGGACAGCCTACTGAAACTGGGAGCAGTCTACAACCTGTTTCAAGCTGATAATAACTACGGGCACAGTCATCGCCGATGTGCCGACTGGCGTCCTCCATCTACATCTCATGTATGGACTCAGATTGATCAGCTACCGCTGGCGTGGTTGTGTACAAGACTGCCGCTCCTGTTGGAGTACCTATCTGAGCTCTGATCATGCCCTTGTTTGCGCTAATCCTAGCTTACTTTTCAGTGGCCAACAGACTCATCGTCCTAAACGGATCGATGTCAGTAAATTGGTTGCAGCTTCTGTTGTAACTAAATATCAAACCGAGCTAAGTTCAAGGCTAGCTACCATCCCACCAAAAAGTATAGATAAGCATTGGTTGCAGTTGCATGACGCCATTAAAGTAATGTGCAGATAGAAGTAGTCGAGAAGTTCAGGTATCTAGGTAGCTGTATAAGTGCTGTTGATGGCGTGAGTGATGAGATTGATTCACGTATAGTGAAAGCCAGAGCGGTTTGTGACAATCTAGGCCATCTTTGGTGCCTTCGTGATGTTATTCTGGCTGTAAAAGGTCGGATACACAACGCGTCGGTGAGCAGTTGTGCTCCATGCTTGTGAAACCTGGCCTCACCGAGCTGAAAAAGTTAGACGACTGTTTTTGATCAACGTTGTCTCCGAAGGATTGCTGACATCCAGTGGCAACACCATGTTAGTAGTGCAGAAGTTCGGCATCGTGTGTTCGGGCACAGCGACAATAATTTAGTTGGGGTCACCATCTTGAAACATCGACTTCAGTGGCTTGGACATGTCTTACGAATGTCGTACCAACAAATTCCACGTCGTGCACTATTTGCAGGAGCTGAGATCGGTCGGAAAAAGCGGAGAGATGGTTAGTGTATGACATGGTGTCTTCACGACTCCCTGGTCAGGATCATATAGATGGTACAACAGACCGGGTAGAGAGATTATCAGACATGACTCAGAATAAGAGCCATTGGCGATCCTGCTGTAAATTTCTGTTTTTCTTCATAAAAATGAACGTAACCTCTTTAAATAAAAGCCTCTCTGGTTGTATTTTCCCGACTGAACTGTTTCTCCCATGATCATTACTATTATTATTATTATTGCACTCTCTTACACTAATTTCTATTCGTTCTTCTTTTTATTGAACGCATGTTACATTCCCTATCTCTTCACAACCTGATTGTTATTGTTCGGCGTATATGTATTTGATTCCCCCTTGTAACAATGTTTATGCGTTCAAATAAATAATTCGAAACTCTGGTTAGAAGTCAAGAAAGGGAAGACAAAAAGACAGCAATTAACAACAGTCAAACAAGAACAGGAAAAGTCAATGCACAAGCTGATCACACAGAAGCATACAAGAAGGTGAAGAAGAACATTGGGGCCGACAAGCACAAATACGTGGAAGAGTTAGCAACGACAACGGAAAAAGATGCAAGAGAAGGAAATTTGAAACAACTATATGATACAACGAAGAAACTGACAGGCAAATATAGTAAACCAGAGAGACCAGTCAAGCACAAACAAGGCAAGTCAATCACTCAGATTCAGGAACAGAGGAACAGATGTGTAGAACACTTTGAGGAACTCTTGAACAAGTCAGCTTCATTGAATCCATCGAACATCAAAGCAACACGCACAGACCTTCCTATAGACATCACCCCACCAACAATAGAACAAATCAGCATGACCATCAGACAAATCAACAGTGGGTAAACAGTAGGACCTGACAATATACCAGCTGAAACACTGAAGTCGCATATAGAAGTAGAAGTAACTGCAAACATGCCCCATGTTCTAATCAGAAAGATTTGGGAGGAGGAACAAGCGCCCCTGACAGACTGCGAAGAAGGACACCTCATCAAGACATCAAAGAAAGCAGATCCGAGCAAGTGTGAGAGCTCAGCTGTAGAGGAATCACACTATCGGTACCAGGAAAAGTTTTCAACAGTGTTTCTCAACCGGATGAAGGACTCAGTAGACTTCCGACTTCGAGATCAACAGACCGGATTCCGTAAGGACCAATCGTCCACAGACCGAATCGCGACACTACGGATCATTGTTGAATAGTCAATTGAATGGATAGCTTGCATGCAACTAGACGATTTGCACTTCGCAGATTACCTAGCCCTTTCAACTAGCTTGATTAGATCCTGTTCACTCAAGGTTTTCTTTCAAGAATATACGAAATAAAAATCATCTTTCATTACATATGTTTACATCAAATGATAAAACCAAATAAATTGCATCAAGAATTACGTTCGCACTCTATCAAAGTATTTATTGAATACCATTGAGTACGAACAGTGATATATATATATATATATATATATATATATATATATATATATATATATAATACCGCAGTAAGATGTGATGGAAAGGTATAGTTTATTTAGGATTTAAAAACAGTAAACTTAGGTTATTACAATAATCATTTAAATAGTATCGATTACTTCTGGTGAAAGGGCCTAACTTTACTAAGGACCCGCGAAAATGAGACATTTTCTATAATCCTTTCGGGATAAAATCGTAGTACATATTCCTGTTATAGCTGGTCTTCATCGTTATGACTGCATTGTCAATTGTTACGTCTGGTAGACGCTAAGTGTTATGTCGGAATCGCTGATTACTTATAATTGTAAAACGAGGAACCACTGCAATACCCACAACACGAAGTAAAAATACCAAGACTGATACAAGCGAAGACTTGTTAAACCCAAAACATAACGACCCTGGTCGAAAATACACTCATATATAGACTGTAAACCTATTTTGATAATTAATTATGATGAAATCATATATATGAAAAATAGGCTGAGTTATAACAAATCACATGCTGCGTGTCATGCCTGTCATATCGATTTCAACTTGAATATACATAAATAAATCAAACCTGCTGAAATGATTCATCGACTTATCCTATCATTTTTTTTATGTAAGAAAAGGATAAAATGTCTCAATAATTATTCAAGAGATACCTGTAGTATAGCATTTTCACAGAATTTACGAATGTATCCTAATCTGTAAATAGTGCTGTAATTAGAAAGCGAAATGCACCGACAGTTTTCATATCATATATACTCATTTGATTTTTTGAAAGGAGCAAATTATTTCAATGTCATAATCATTAATATGAATGATTTTGCGTGACTGAAAATAGTGGAGATAGCGTTACAAAGGGTTTAGTTTCTTTCATTCTGAGAACATATTTCGTTTTTCTTCTTTTTGGCTTCGTTTCGCAAAATCAAGTCTTATAACCATAGCAAGTAAACTGAATAAATAGACTGATATGATTTCTTTGGTAAAAAATACAGCATAGTGACAAGCCAATCAAAATCGAAAAAACTACTTTCAAGTTTTCGAGAGAAATTCAGAAACCAATATCTTTCTTCTTGGCTGAAGTTGTTCATCCAATTCTTGATATTCAATAAATGTGCAGTATCAAACATTTTCAGTCATTTTTCTGTTCATTTAGTGGGTGATTGTTGAGCAAAAGAGTCTAATTTCCAAACCGTAACTTTCACTACATATAGGTATTTCATTTAGCATGTTGGGATCTGCTACATTGACACGTTCATAGCGGAAACAGATAACTTTAGATGCAATTCTATTTGTCCCCATATCGTAAAAATAGTGTTAAACGTATCAAGTATTTTCACAGTTGAATTCATGAGTCTACCTAAGCTAGACTACCACTGAAAATCTGGAAGCACTGGACGACCGTCTCATCTTAGTGCACAACCACGATCCCGCCCGCGGAACTCGAACTAAGGATCTTCAGTCTCGCGCGCGAACGCTTAAACTTTGAACCATTGAGCCTGCATCAAGTACTTACATTTTCGTGTGTAGACTTCAAATACCACTTGAGCCAATATATATATATATATATACATGAGGAAGAAACCCTTTAGAGTGAATAAGATTTATCATAAACCTTGAAAAATTAATTAACTTTCTAAAATCATCAAACTAACAGATTTCATTCGTTCTTTTGCGAAATACTTTTAATTTATACAGACAGTCAACTTATTGGCTAAAAAGTCGCTTCAAAACAATACGGTCATTTTAAGAATCGCTTAACCTCCTCTCTATACCATTTCCTCTCCAGTCCACACAGTCTCATTCTGTTTCATTTCGAATTGCTTGAAATTTAAGAAAAGTACTAATAAAATTAGATTCCATGACAACAAAACTAAAACTTTGAAACTATCCTGTGGACATCAAATTGATATTTTTGCTTACTCCAAACGATAGACACACCAGCTATTCATAGTTATTATTAACAATAAGATAGATATTAATATAAGAAATAGTAGATGTACTCATATATATATGATCAAAAGCACTTTGAGTTCTAGGTCAGGTCAGTGGGAATATAAAAACAAGGAGCATAATAGGGAAAGAAAGACGTTATTCACTCTTTGTTTGATATCGGAATCAAGATTGATATCACCGATGTTGCGTTACCATAAACACAAATCTTAGTACAGTTGGAGATTGTGGTTATGGTGAAACGAGTAAATATAACGGCTCACAAAATATGCATATATATATATATATATATATATATATATATATATATATATATATATATATATATATATAGTGGTAGATGAGGATGCCTTTTTAATCGTCTTATATTATCGGACGGTCAAATCCTCTTGTTTTGCAGATGTTTACGTACTTATCCGACCGTGTTTGCATTATCACTATTACTCCTTTTGTAGGAAATCAAGCAAGTATATGTAAATCGATACATAAAATGATATATTACCCAATCGCTCATAGTCTATTTGGAATGTTTCTGAAGTACGGAATTCGTTCCCAACCATAGAGATTTTTGCTCCGTATGTTCAAACCTTCATTTCGACATAAAGCGGTTCAAATCGTCTCTGAACGATGCGGACATTTTATTTGTATTAGGCAAAATAGATTTCAAACGGTACATTGTTTGATGGGCATTGCACCAACGTATTACCTAATCTTGATAAATATTATCTTATTACTTATTACAGGAATCAAAATTAATTTTTTGAGTCTTTTTTATGAAGTAAAATATACATTGATCGGATAGAATGTTTAACAAATACTCAGTTATTATTAAACCGCTCATTGATACTCTCATCCATTAGTAAACTAAATGTTCCGACAGAAGACAGATGTCTGTCGAGGTGAATGTTCAGGACTTTGAACCACAAATTCTCGTCGATATGATATGTAGCTTTTTGAAACAATTTTACTACTAGGAAAATCGATAACGTAAGACAAGATTACTCCCTCCATAAGATAAAAACTTTGCATGTATTGGGCATAACTAACCACTTTATTTGAACAAATTAATGGTTACTTGGACTCATTAACTTACTAGATAACGTAAGGGTGTTTGGAGTAATAGGTACTAGGCTTGAGTCTCAGTGTAAGCATAAATACTAGGATACAGGTATATTTAGCTGAATCCTGAATGGAACTAAACACGTGGCCTGGATCTCAACCCTAGTCAAAATCCAACTTAATTAATAAACAATTTAGATACTAAATAAATACACCGAACAGCTAGCGGATGAGTAAAATAAAACTCTTTATGTGGCAAGAATGTATTGTTTTATTAAAAAGTGAACAATTTTTCATATTTTGTGCTGTGAACTATCAGTTTGAATAATAGAGCTTAGTGTCTGTAAAGCAAAAAATATATTTTAGGCAGTACCTGACGTACCAGGAAGAAAAAGTTAGGTATAATACGCATCAACAATCGGAAAATATTTTATGGTTTCTAAAGAACCTTAGTATCCCATCTTCGATCTAACTGAAATTAGACATCCATCACAACCGTTAACCCATACAATAAAACGATATAACCAAAGTCACTCATCCAAGATACTGATCTTAGCAACAATGGAATTCGTTTAAGATATTAATTCACTTGGAATTTCCCATATTTCATTTTTCACGGATTACTAATAAACCATATACGTTAACAAGAAACAGTGTTTCAATGAGTTGTATGCTTGTACTTACTAACAGTACCATATAAGCATAACTTTTTAATTAACAAGATTTAGGCTGATAATATGAAGCAGTATCTGTTTGTAACTAACATGTCCTAGTTAGTATAAAAAACGATGAATTGCAATTACAAAATAAAGATAGTGCACGTCGTTGATATTGTCTGTATCAAGAAAAAACAATTATTATTTATTATTTATTTAAACACATAAATATTGGTACAAGGAAGCACCAGATACATATGCGCCATACAAATCTCATTCAATTTGCTTGAGGGCTGTGATACTGCCCAGGTGCCCAAACTGAAGCAGGTGGTTTTCTTACCATGTTTCGTAAATTTTTTAACTTAAGTTCCAAAAGCTTACAGTATTCTTAGTTGTTTAAGGATTACGAAGAAAAGTAAAATCATATCTTTCTAGTTATCAATTTAATTGAAGGGGATTCGCCTGGATTATCATCAATTCAAATTAATATTTTGAATCAGAGGGGGTTTTGTGGAGAATTTAGTATTTTCATAGTTAAAATCATTAGTCAATTGAAGCTAGACCACCATAGAAAACCTGGAAGCACTGGACGGCCGTTTCGTCCTATTATGGAACTCCTCAGCAGTGCGCATCCACTCAGCGCATCAACTTCAGCTAGTTGAAGGTACTCACGAAACTTCAACAATAGAGTTATATTATTTCCAGTCTCTCAATTTTTAAAAACGAGTGTATTTTCCTATTTTTCGAGTAGTACACTTAAGTGTTAAAAACTTCACACTCTCTGCCAACCGATGATATCGGATGTTGGTTGCTCTAAATCGTAAACTAACTGAGGTTGGAAATGTTTACAACTCGATTTCAACTCAACACCATTGTGTGATTGTTCCTTTGAAACTTGTAAATTTTAGGTTCGACTCCGTATGTGGTTCCCACCACCAATTTTTAATCTTATTTGGAACCTACTTCTAATATATTATATTACATAAAAGCTAAATTTCAAGCTTCTCTACAGTTAGTAAGAAAAGATCTTAAGAAATTCGAACCCGGATGGTTATTAACTGGAATGCCTGGAATGATAATCCTACGAGATATTTCAGCAAATATTTGAAAAACTGGTTGGTGAACAATAAAAAACACTAATAAATTTTACCGGAAGCCAATTAAATGTGCTAATGCAATACTATAGGAAAAAATTATCTGAAATGAATTTACAGAAATAACTCAACTTTAGAAGGAAATAAGAAACGGTGACTTACCGATGGCGAGTACTGTACAAATTATTTCTCTGAGTTTTACTCAATGTCTGAGCCTAAGTCAGACAGTACTCAGGACTAATTCTCATACCCGAAACCCACCAATCAAATGTTAGTTAGAAGACAGACCTTATCAAACTGATCAATAAAGTCTAAGGACATACACAGCTCACACCTATGACATGGACAAATAGGAATGGAGTATTGTCATTGTTAGTCACATAGTTAAAAGTTTATAAACAAACAGATGAATAGAAATATTCTCTACGCAATCATAATTTGCCCTCTTTTATGACCGAAATTAGTTCTCCATCAGTAACATTTTTGAGGTTTGTAATTTATAAATTAAGAGAAATAAAGCGCGTAGGAAATCATAAGTGACTTTCGGACACCTAATTGCTCTATAATTAGAAGGTAGATTAAGCAACGCGCACGAATCATCAAACGATGAATGTAGTTTACTTCACATCAATCTTGTGGAAAGACTTTAGAAACAAATAACGCTTCCTTCAGGGGAGATGATTTTTGATAAGAAATGTTTAATGAACAGTAATGTCGTAAAAGTTATTCATCGGTGAGCATTTTGACATTAAATGTTTGCTTTCTAGTAACAAGAATGTGAATGTCAAATATTTGTACCTTCGAAGTGCTACGATCCGAAATTGAATCTCCTACTAGTAACATTCTTGAGAAATTAACTATCTGCAACTATGGCTGAACATAAATGTGGCTAAGTAATGTGACCTGTTGGTCGTGTATGAAAACGGGGAATAACAGTTTAGAAATACATGAAGTTTAGACGATTCAACAAGCATACATTTATATCTCACCAACTTCATTTCTATCAAGTATGTTCTAGTTGACGAAAACCTGACAAAATAAGATCTATCTAGGCTACTATACTTAAATTTAGTATTCTTCTTCCTTATAACGTAGTTTCTTTTGCATACTCACTACTCGTAATCAGCTGTTGTTTTGTGTACATAGTATTATTCCATACAATCTTTTATTAACTATTCGTTCTGCAATACTGTTCTTTCTAATACATTTAACCCATTACTTCAAGTACTTATTCGAAGAACCATTTTATGTTATGTTTTCCTATCCGATCCAGTTAACATTCCACTATTACTGTTTGCTCAACCAGCTATCCGGAGCATATATATATATATATGGGTGCTGACCTTGAAGCGATTAATAATACACTCACACGCTAGGAAAACTCGTGCCTTTACCTTTGAACTACCATGTATATTTAAGGCCACTAATGGTCTCTACAGGCTTCTGCCGAAACATCTTTTACTCATTTTTACATCTATATGTTCTAAAAGTTTACTTTATTGTTCGTAATAAACTAACACTCCAAATTCCAATAAAATTGAGAAACTGTTGTTAGCCGAATTTAAAAAGACAGTTAACAGTGTACTAGCAAATCGAAATGCTATCCAATTTCCTCAAAAATTACACATCGAAAATTCACGTTTCTATGTTTACTAAGTGTGACTTACCTACCGCCTTCGGTCATTTTTTCCACTCGATTATTTATGAGTGGCGACTATTACTGTGTAATTTCTACTAAAGATCTTAGCACCACAAGAACTTGACAACAAATCACGGAGAATCAAAATAAATTGGAAGTGGTCGATCGAAATTATCATACAAATTAAGACTTAAGAACCCATACTATGGGGAAATGACACCCACAGCACCATGATGAAAAGGCAAAGAAGGCATATCTTAGCTCATGAAAACAATTTTGACAATCTAAATATAGCATAAACAGGCAAAAAGGTGGGCCAATCGTTATACCAAATGCGATTGGAATCAACAGAAAGCAGATATAGTACGCCTTGGATAAATAGTCCCAACGGCGAGCAGCCCAACATTAACTCATAAATCTTGTGATCATTAAGACTGTCGAGTTTACAAGTGGCAGTTGTCAAGTTGATGACATTAACACTACTAGTAATTATACTGATAAACTAATACATAACCGTGTCAAGTAAAACTTCCTTATACCAAAACACTCTTTAGTGAAATTTAAGTCTACCAAATCATGCCCGCCTGTGCTCTGCTGACAAATAGGTACAATAGTTGACGTCTGAGTTGAAATCGAGTGGTTAACATTTATGTTTCCTAATCATAACCCCAAATCAGATATTCAGAGCCTGCTGTTTCGAATTCTGCCACAGATGTTGTCATTAATTAGCATTATTTGAGAACGTAACCTCATTTATTTTACGATATTCATCTGAACCTAAACTTATGCTAATGGTATACAAAATAACAGAGCTGATATATACTTAAAATAATTACCTGACTCCATTTAGTTAATAAAAGCCTACACCTGCTGAAGAAATGAAAATACCAATGTACCAGGTTTAAAGTATTCTTCAGTTTGTTTTAAGATGGCAAACTGTGGTGTCTGTACGAACTAATAGTTCTTATGTACTTAATTGCCCTCTGGTTTTGATTTTCAATTATATTACGTTCATTTGTGCTCATCTAGTTCTACTCGCTGTAAATCGCACCATCTCGGGAATTCCTAGTTAGTACATTAATTCAAATAATTCTGATAACCATACAAACCCTGCTAATGCATTAGGGATACTTCATGCATTTACTCATTTTATCAAAAATGTACTCATTCAGGGTCACGTTATGGTCATCGAAAAGAACAAAAAACCATATATGACGCAATCAAAAGTTGCATTTTGGAAATCATATATTCATTCTACAGGTTACTTAATGGATATATGTTTTGAAAAGAAGGTTGAAAGAATAGTTTATTTACAGTATTATCCAAACATTTATTACATTTTCAGAGGGAGACAAAACTCCCCGTACTTCAGTCACTAAAAATTGTTCAGGTGAGTAAAGATTACTATTCAGTGATATGGTTTAATTTGAAAATAGTGTATCTGACAGTGAGAAAACATGACTGGCAGATTTAAATCATCCAAGGAGTCAGATAAATATCACCGATAGTACTGAGTTGTAGATCGTGTGTGGATTGAAGTTGAGAATGCGGATTATTAGATCCGGACAACCAGTATAGCAATTCTGAATCCGATCCGTGGTGCGGTGGTATTATTGCGAATCTGAACACAGGCTACTACAGCCAAACGTATTTGAGTACAAAATTACAGTATCTCTTAGTAAGATCTGGGAACCATACAGTAAAAACATCATTTGCAAAATATCCATCGATTGTCTCAGACGTTGTCGTTCCTTCGTTTCCATACCACTCACTCTTTGCTCTCATTTTCTTCTCTTCGATCTTCTTAACCTTCTGCCGCCAGACATTCCACTTCCGATTAGTGATACAT
Organism: Schistosoma mansoni; assembly: GCF_000237925.1. NCBI lineage: Eukaryota > Metazoa > Platyhelminthes > Trematoda > Strigeidida > Schistosomatidae > Schistosoma > Schistosoma mansoni. The sequence goes on along the minus strand of NC_031495.1, from coordinate 60,992,937 downwards.
ACTACTTATATCTGTCGACATCAGTAGCACACACTACAATAGGTGTATACTAATGAGGAAATACAAACCCAGGCGAAACATTCATTCAATTCTTTCGAGTTTCCAAAGGTTCTCCAGTTGATATCAGTCCACATCGATTACTAGTCTTAGATGTGAATAAGTGAATGGTTTTTGCCAAAATAATGATGGTAATTAGAAAGTGTTTTATGTTGACGGAATTTATAGATGTAGAGAAAATGTTAGTAATTTTCAGGCCACTCTGGTCCCCAACGAAAATGAATCATAATACAAGCTGAAATAGGGTTATTAGTGCATTTTTGTTATGCATAAATATGAATTGGGACTATGTGGTATAGCCTTTGTTTTGTGTTGTCCTACGTTTATTTTGACAAGGTTGCTGTACAACAAAACCGACAACAAAAAGTGACTAGGATGGTCGTTTCAACTTTAAGAGAAATAACACTGGTTTAAAAACTGTAACCTAGAAAGCTTTGTTAAGCACTGTTTTGCAAACGGACAACTTGGAGTCAGCATATGCTCACTTTCTGCAAACAACTAGAAAGTTAGTTGTGTTAGACTGAAGGGAAAGTTATGCTGATCATTCCTAATATCGGCTAGTTCTCTTACGAATGTACATACCAAAATGATAAAACCATCCAAACATAAAATATATTATTACTGTATTAGAGAGAATACTGACAAGAAACAAATTATCATTATTCATTTTCTGCATGAGTTAATCATTGTACAAAGTTATAAATAAGGTGAGTAAAAAAAATTCGCAATATCCTTTTCTGATCATACTAGAAATAGGATATACTCGTCTTAGTGAAAAAACACAACTGCAAAAATCACCCCACACATTCAAACACCAGTTGGATTATAATTAGCAGATAAATTGGCCGATAAAATTTTCATTCTAGTTTATATAAAGTAGTTTAGTAATTTATACAAATATTCGTCAAGATTAGAACGAATAGCTTGACAAAAATTGGGCGCCGAGTATAGAGAAGTCATTATATGTGAAAATTATATTTCAAATAATCTCAGTGATTAAAATTCAAATAATTTCAACGTTTCATCCAGCTAACTTGTCTGGACTTCTTCAGGGTAATAATCAAAATCACCAAAGAAATATATATCGTTTTTAGCAATCGAATCTATACTGTGTTAATCCAATCATATTTGGATGTTGATTTTAGTAAATAGAATAACATGAGGCAAGTTAAATGCGAAGAAAAATGTGGGATAGATTTAGGTTACTGGGGACTGATGAGACAAAATCTCAATATCGAAAAGCTCGAAACACCTGTGCCTCGACCCTCCGTAAGTCTTGAAAGTTGTAAGAAGAGAAAATTGTTAAGGAATTCATAGAATGCCCTAAACGCTTGTATTCTTATATAAACCAAAGGACAAAGAGAAGAGGAAATATTCCTGCACTGTGAGGAGACAGTACTGCCTCATCATTAGTGGAGGACGACTTTGTTAAGGCTCAAGTATTTTCAAACTACTTTAGCAATGTATATACCATAGAAACACCCTTCCTGAGAGTCCATGCAAATCCGCCCACACAAACGCTGGACAGCGTGACCATTAAAGAACTCGATGTCTGTGGTCTGCTAAATAGGCTTGATATAGGTAAATCCACGGGGCCCGACGAATTGCATCCTAGGTTACTCAATGAATTATCTAACTTCCTTGCGAACCTTTTAAGTATATGCTTTAATCTATCCGTAACCCAGGGTCGTTTACCAAAAGACTGGAAGGACGCCATAGTAAGTCCTGTCTTCAAAACAGGTACAAAATATAAACCTGAGAATTACCGACCCGTTAGCCTAACTAGTGTAGTTGTTAAAATCTTAAGAAAGATTATTCGGAAGGAGTTGTTTAAGTACCTCGATGAAAACCGGATCCTTTCGGAGAAACAGTATACTTTTAGAATAGGTTATTCCTGTCTCACTAACTTATTAGTCGCTTGTGAAAGCTGGTGAGCTCTTAAGGACCAAAGTTTACCCGTAGACACAGCCTATATCGATTTCAGCAAAGCGTTTGACAAAGTTCCGCACAACCGGCTGTTACATAAGCTAAGAAATTCGGGATTGGAGGCAATCTATTGATGTGGATAAAAGATTTCCTAGTTGGGCGCCAACAAAGAGTACAGGTGAACTCAAAGTTACCTAGCTGGAAAATAGTGCTTGGTGAAGTCCCCCAGGGTACAGTTTTGGGATCAGTGTTATTCCTCTTGTATGTAAATGACCTTCCTCGTCTACTATCATCATCGGTCTTGCTATATGCTGACGATGTCAAGATATGGAGAGCGATACGAAGTAGGGGTGATAGCTTAGAACAGCAAAATGACCTGGAGAAATCATCTGAATGGTCTCAAACCTGGCAGTTGCCGAGAAGTGTATGTCTACCAAAGGTCTGATTACAGTATGTAGATGACATTTTTATTATCATAAAATGGGATTGTTTAGGAGAATTGTTTGAAAATGTAAACAACATTTCGGAAAGAATTAAACTAACGAAGGAAATAGAATCCGTTGACCACAAACTAGCGTTTTCCGATTGTTTGTTTGAATAAAGACATAATAACAGTAAGTTGAGGATAAATGTACTCAGGAAATCAACATACTCTGAGAGATACTTGAATTTTGGTTTGACTCATGCTCTGTGGTCATCCCATACCGTAGTGACACATCGGAAGAAATCAAGCGAATTCTAAACAAGCATGATAAAAGAGTGTATTTCCAGACGTGTGAAACCGTAAGTGTTATGACGGGATGAAAAGTCAAAATTAGATTGATTACGCATTGTGATTTTTACTCAACACTAATTTCGTTTAAATCAATTTGATGATCACTAAGTACAGTATTTGTTTTGTTTTCCCCTATGAAATTTTATTCTGTACGATGTTACTGTATCAAGTATTTTCATACATATGGTTTATTCTTACTATTAATCGAAAATGGGTGTACAAGCCAATATATGTGTATTTCCGACTAGACTTGTCATGATTGTTTATGCTTCTGGCTACTTGCGTAATATATTTTCTCCACTTCTGACCTGGACTTCTCACTCTAGTTAGCGGGCCTGGAATGCGTCAGAACAACTAGCTTATTGGTCTTTGGTCACAGTCTTTGTCCCGTTCTCAGATTAGGGAACTCGTAATCGGATTAGTGAATGTTGAGGATAGATTCCCAAGGGAAGAACAACAAAATATTGTCTATGAGATCAACTGTCATGATTGTAATGCAGCTTATATTGGATAAACATCCAGACAATTGAATGTAAGGCTGAAGGGGCGCAAAGTGCTTGAAAAATGTTACCGAGTCCTCGGTTGACATAAGAAAACTTGAGAATAAAGTCTGCTATAGCGTTATACGCGTTAAAAACAGGACACTGGATTCACTTCAAAGGGATCAAAATACCTCAGAAAGGTTTTAATACTCATTAAGACTGACAGCAGAAGCGCTGTATATATTGGCGAATAAGAACAGCCTAAACAGAAAGAATGACATTCAGCTAGGAACTACTTGGCGAATAATAATTAACAAGTAATCGGACCCTTTCTTTCATTATTCGACCTGTTTATTTCACATGCATCGTTGTTTTGACTGAAATTAATGTGTTATTCCTAGCAATACAATTATGTACTTGATGATCCTCATTTTTCAACTCAATGATTCAGGAACAATTTTTCAATTTTCAACTTGCACTTTTATTTTTCCTTCCTGTAAAAACATATTAACACCGGATATCACTCATTAATAACTCATTCCAACACATACACACACAATCCCTTCAGTCATTTATTTTCACATTGTGAACTTTTCACGTTTCGCAATTAAATTGACTCATGCTATTCTATTTACTAAAATCAACATCCAAATATGATTGGATTAACACAGTATAGATTCGATTGCTAAAAACGATATATATTTCTTTGGTGATTTTGATTATTACCCTGAAGAAGTCCAGACAAGTTAGCTGGATGAAACGTTGAAATTATTTGAATTTTAATCGCTGAGATTATTTCAAATATAATTAGTTCAGTAATTTGTTCTTCGATATCATATGCTTTGTTCTAAGAAATGAAATATTAGTCGCCAATAAATATGTGGATAAGGACTATACGAGCTTTACTTTATAAAATATCAATAATTTTATCCTTTTCAAATTACTCTACATTTATGCTAATGCACCTGTCCCATTATTGCTCCTACTGCCTCAAAAATTCAGGAAAGTTTGCAGAAGTTGGGCACTTTAACTGACTTATCGTTCAACAATTTTCTCAACCCGAAATGTTCTGCTAGAATGGTGTACGCAAACAGTTTCCCACAACTTAGTTCATTAGGAATAACTGAGACAGAAAAACCAGTTGGGAATCAGAATAGACTGCATAAGTTAGATGCACCTATTGAAACAGAAAGCCTACAGTTGTGGCCGCTTTCCATTACTCTCGTAATCTTCAGTTCTCGCTGAACAACTTAAAACAAATGGAAATCGGTGTTTTCTTCTACGGGTAATCCCCACAAACAATACTGGACACAATTTTCCGTATAAGTAATGAATTTTCTCATCATTGTTGCTGAAGATTGAAATTGGTCAGTAGCTTTTGGCATATGTGTATCATGAATGGAATGCCTCAATATTGCCATTTAGTCACAAGAACTTTAATAAAGTTATACAAAAGACGGAAGTGGAATCCACAACGCGCGTTTTGAATTACGTTGGACGCCGTCGTGTGAACACGAACACTGGGATTCAGGTACAAACCGTCGTTCGTCTTATATGGCTGCAATAATTAAGTGAAAAAGAGGAGAAACAGAAGAGAAACCATCAATTTAAAGCTTTCTTTTTTCCAGTCGGTAAAAGCTTCAGACTAAAAATACATGGTTGACAAAACTATCAATGGTTAAAACACTTTTAAACGGAGGACCCATAAGGGTCAAGGCAAAAGTGTGCACACAACACAGTGACTATCAAAATAGGCCCACATTAATAAACACAGTTACGCATAAAGTAATTTGATAATGTAATAGGCATATGGATTTTATTTATATTTGTGAATTTTAATAACACGGTTTGATGTCTACAGTTGTAAGTCCAAACTGAGTGCTATATCAAGTAGTCTAGTATCTATCTGTTCCTATAATCTTTTAAGACCATTTTAATCCGTGTCGCTACTTCCGTGTACTTTTTTCACGTTATTGATGGATCCCTGTCAGACTGTTTGGTTTTCAATTCATTTAGAAATTTGCTTTTCTGAGCACCAATAAATCTCCACATGTTCGGATGAGTTGTCTTAAGTCTCCATCTCACCGCTCTACAGTAATGTTCGTTGAAGATCTTTCACAACGAAACTGTAGATGCCTCATAGTATAATTCGGGAATTGAAGCCTCAGAGCCATATAGGTTAATCATTCCAGATGTCTTTAAATTAACTAACGAATACTTTGATTTCTTCGTTCTCTAAGCAGAATGATGACCTCACTAAAATATCAAATGCAGTTATAACACCTGAGACCGGCACGCAAGCTGTTATCAACTGATGGACGTGCAGAGAAAAGTTTTTATCCATTATATAGAGGTGTTGACGGTTTGTTGATCATTGTAGCCTCTCCCATATGGTGCCGATGAAGCTGAATGTTGGTTATCAGTCATGGTAGTTGATAGTTTTAAGTCGTACATAGTTTATTCAGTTCTTTATAGATGCTCAAGAACGAATTTCTATTTACGTTCATAAGAATGTAAGCGTGTATTGGATTTCATGGTTTAAATTATGTAGATCTGGGTGAACAAAGGGGTTGATGTCTTTAACGATATATCGGTACATTAATGACGATGTTATCTTAACAATTCCAGATCCCAAGTTGAAGAAAATGTCAAAATCTGCCCTTTACCCTTCACTGTATGTAGAAGATTCTCGCTGCTCACAACTTCAGTTTGGCGAAAATAACGTAAATGTTGACATATTAGTCTATTTTTTCCTCTAGCCACTTCGAGTATATGATGGAAGGGACGGCTCCCAGTGTTTACTAATCAAATACTACTAGCCAATGCACTACCATCCAATGACAAGAAAAGCTTTCTTATTCAGACCAGTTTCCTCCTACCATTGCGCATCCGTTCGTGTATTATTGAAGTGCTTGAGTCTCATAATTCCATTAGGCCTATATCCGTATTAGCATTTGAAATCTACCGTCTTATTGTTAAGACAATATAACAACTCGGCAATGACTGGAAGCAAGAGATCAGTTTTGATCGCAATAATGTACATTGGAAGGTAAGTCAAGAAGTGAATACTGGCTTACTATTGTTTGGAATACTAAAATATTAGAAAGATGTTCAGACTATTATATGAAGGAATAATATCCAGAAAGTATGGTCAGAAGATGTCTTCACACTATAGTCAATAGGCTAAATGACTCGACGGTACTATGTTAAGTCGAGTTGACGTTGAGTTTTGGAGGAAGTCGGTAAAGAGCTCTGTAACATATATTTCGCGTTAACTGAAAGGAAACAGTCAATAAAATGAAATGTTTTAGTACATAGTTCCAAAATGGTTATGATAATAAGCTAAACACCAGAGAATTTTTTGAAAAACTCGCTTTCAGTTAAAACAGTTCCATATACACTGCTCGTCAGTGATAAGTCCTCAACTACATTAGATGTCATATCCAAGTAGAAGGGTAAAGTATGTGGCGAACTTGAACTCTGTCCACGTATGCATTCATAGGTTGGTGGTGGTGCTATCCAGTTGCCATCCTCACGCTGCATATGACTACGATCTGATGAAAGTATTCAATAGTCGACGCCAGGGATAACGCGATAGGACCTGCGACAACAAAGAGAAATGACTCATCAGTACATGGCATGCAAACAAATTTGATCCATGTGATACAACTGAAGAGCAACCTTTCAACAAATTTCCTAAGTAAAAGTTCACTATAGATGCTGACAAGCTATTTAGTCGACAGAAGCAAATGTCTGTATTTTTACTGGTTTATTAAAGTCAATACATAAATGTATGTCAATAATAACTATTGACAAATAATTCCCACTTAAATATTAGAAATTAAAAACACGAAGTTCAGTGAAGGGATCTCTTTGTTGAAAAACCCCTTCGCTGAACTTCATGCTTTTAATAATGACTATGTTTATAAGTGATATGTAGTGGAGAATAAAGTATATGAATGGAGTAAACATCATGGTGTTTGGAGTCTGCCACAACTGTTTCGAAAACTCGGTTCCTTAAGTATTTTATAATTCTTAAGGTAGGCAGAATAAATAACTGACTGCACTATTTAAGATTGCTTTCCATAATGGTTTACTCTCGCTTTTTGTTGCATCGACTCTTTTAATAGAAATATATATTAAACATAATCAAAGTATCCAAACCAGGTTAAGAGAATTCGACCAAACGCATCGTTGAATACGAAGTACACCCCAGTAACGCTTTAAAATAACACTGGTTATCGGTATATGATTGGTAATAACACAAGAATTGAGACAATTTGTGGCTATTTGTAAAAGTGACTCTTATTCACGACTACAAAGATATTACCTGTGTAGTTCCTCTGAAAGAACGGTGTTCTGCCGAAGTCCGTATGTTAGGTACTGGACAAAAGGGGTAGGAAATGGAAGTAGTGAGTCAAAGTCATAAACCCAGTAACTAGACATACTGTTGTAAATGAGGAAAACGTGGTAGTCCTTAGAAGAAAACAAAACAGTAAACTTGGAGCGTTAATTACCCATATGATGAAGTGGTTCATCCGAGGGTCTCCCTTTACTTGGGCGAACAAACCAATCTGTCTGGTGTGATAGACTTTGGTGAAAACTTACGGATTTGTTTACATTAGACAAAAATACAACGTATCCACAATGTAAGTTACCGAACTCCCTCAGATATTCTAAGAGCTTGTACACGTTCTCTTCACTTAGACAGTAGAAATGGTTATAATTTTAACAGACCAGTAGTTGGGAGTGTAGGTGAGTTGTTTTTTGTCGATTTTCATGGCTGACATCCTAAAATATCTTAATAAAAGATCTGCACCAATTTGGGTTGAGAAACGGACTCATTCACCAAGCGCACTGTCTGTACATCAGGTTATCGAGAAATGAGCTATATAAAGTAAAGGGCAGACGAGGAAATAAATACCATATTAGGCAGAGAAATATGCTGAGAATTGTTTCTTAAAAATAAGGAAATGTAAACGATATTCGTTATCACATATGTCGCAGATGTATCAAAACGATTTGTATCGACCGGGAGGTGGTGTCCCCAAATCTCTTCGGACTCTAGAGGCAAATACGAATTTTCAATGACTTTGGGAAAATCCAAAAGTCGGAAAATTAGGATCGTTCTAGTGCAAACTGAATTCAAGACGTACAGAATGAATAAACGCTATGTAACAAGCACAAAGATTACGAAAATTGACCTGACGGTAAAAGTGCTGTGAACAGCTGATAAACGACATCCAAAATCCTCGACAACATGTAACATGTGAGCGATAACCGGTGGCACGACTTTTCGACCATGCCAGGCCGATTCCTCGAGTGCAGTTACTTAGCCGCCGTTTACTGTACGTCACTGATCTTGAGCAGAGCTACAGTTCGCCGTGCAGTAACAGCTTGAATCATTTGTCGTTCGCCAAAAATTGTGGTTGTAGACAGAATAAAAGAAGCTTTCGCTTAACGGGCCTCTGTGTCTAGTAGCATTAGATCACCAATACCTCCAGACAATAACCTAGGAAGAAAGAAATCGGTAAATCATTAGATGTTGTCCTTAGTCCTTATGAATAGGTCAAGTTGCCTCTTAAAGGACTCCCTGCGAAGTTCCTTGGACTAGCTCAGTCGGCAGCGAATTCCGGCATATGACAACTCTTGATAAGTAGGAGTTGTGTCTACAGTCCGTTCTGCTATGTTTGATCTCTAGTTTCTGGGTGTTACTCCTTAGGTTTGTATTGGGACTAAGCTTTAGTATGTGTCTAAGAGAATGCCCAGAAGTGTCTAGGATGTTGTAAGCCATCAGTAGGTCACCTCTGAGACGCCTAAACCCTATTGCGTAAAGGATCAGTGGTTGGGGGATCTCTTCATAAGGCTTGAATTTGAGTCCCCAAACTGATTTCGTGGTTGGCCATTGGATACGCTCAGGAGTGTCTTTATATTTTGAAAGTGAGGAAGGAAATACTATGTTTCCGTACCCTAAACGAATACGAGTAAAACTTTTGAAAATTAGGTGGAAAATTCTTCCGTCAAGCTGGCCGAAAATGCGCTTCGATGTTACCAGTGCAAGGTTTGCTTGAAAGGCATTTCTGTGGAACTTCGAATCCTAGGGTACCAACACTCCTAAATCTTTTTCGACTTGGGAAACTTCTAGAGAGGAGTTTCTTAAGTTTTAACTGTAGTCTGCAATATCTCTCAGATAGACTGCTTCACGTTTTGAAGTGTTAAAGGTAAGTCCGCTGTCGTCTGCCCAACTTTGAAGTCGAGTCAGATCCTCCTGAAGTGCCAGTATATCCTCTTGGTTGAGTATCTCTCTCCAAAGTTTCACATCATCAGCAAAAAGTAATAAGTAAGACGATACTTGTTGTGGAAGATCGTTTATATAAATCAAGGAGAGCCCTGGGGAACCCTACTAAGACATTCCATAGCCTGAGAGAGAGAGTGAAGTTAACCCTAACCTTAAAATGTCGATTTTTTAGATATCAAGTGAGCCAGTCAATTAGAGGTGGTTCGATACTCAATCGTTTGAGCTTATTGATAAGACATATATGGTTGACCCTATCAAAAGCTTTTGAGAAGTCGAGGTGAATGACTTCAACCTTTCCCTTGCTATCAAGGATGTTTGTCCATCTGTCCACCGCAGTCAGCAAGTTGGTTATACAATGATGACTCTTACTAAAACCATGCTGCTGGAGCGAGAAGTTCAAGGATGATTAGTAGTCGTGTATACCATCGCATACCAAAGACCCCATAGTTTTTTAAGGTATAGAGAGAAGGGCCACCGGTTGGTAGCTTGAGGGTTCGCTGCATCGACCTCCTTTGAAAAATGGTGTGATGTTGGCCAGCTTCCAAATTTCCGGTAGTTTGCTTGTACTTAGCGAGTGTGAGGACATAACGCTGAGCGATGTTGCCAGGATTGTAGCTGCTTCCTTTAGTATAACAGAATGAACCATATCCAGGCCAGAAGTGTCTTTTCTTAGGTGCTGCAGTTTCGGGTGTGGATCGGCTGGAATGTCTGAGAGTATTGTTCAGTCAAAAGGTTAGCGGCATCACTGTCGTTATTGGTCGGTTCATTAGGAACTTACAGTTGGGAAACTCCAGTTTTGCGTTGTCGAAGAGAAGCTGCGTAACGGAATAAGCTTTTCGGATTGGAGATGAATTTATCGATAAGCTTGGTTTGGTACTGAAGCCTGTCTTCTCTTATTGCCTTTGAGCATATGTTCCTTATATGTTTGTATTACCTGTATGCGTCGTTATTGTCAGTTCGTTTGTATTCAGCCCAACAGTGCCTTTTGAGGCCTAGCAAACGACGAGTGAGGTTCTTGATGATTGGAGGTTGTTTGAAGCTTTTTGGACCATTTGAGGAACTGAGTGCTCAGTAGCACATAACATCGTGTGCAGTAAGAAATCCCAATGAGCATCCACTTCAAGTTGAGGGTGAACATCCTAATCCACCTGTTGTAGATAGTCATGTAAAGTTAACAAATCCCACCGTTTGAAATTCCAGCGCCTGTTGTTGGTGGGATATCTTAGCTCAGTTTTGCTGACAAAACTGAAGGCTATAATTGCGTGATCGATTTTCCCCAGGGGAGCTGGGGTCGAGAGGTTGTTGACCAGGAATTTTTCGTTTGTAAATACCCAGTCTAAGCACGACGGCGTCTGATTGTTTCCCAACGAGTTCATATTTTAGAATAATCCCAGATCCTCAATGAGGTTGAAGAACCGAGCTTCAGTTGAGTTTTTACTTCCAATATACATATGTTCCACGAAGTTGACTCTAGGATTATTGAAGTCCCCTAAAATCAGTATATAAGTGAATCTGAGACTAGTGAAACGGGACAATCCCTCCAGCATACGATTGTCGTACTCGATTTTATCAGTGGACTTCCTGTAGATGAATCCAACTAGACACCTCGAGGTGGTAGATTATCTTACTGAGCACAATACGGATTCATCAAGATTGAGAAACTCTTGGTTAGAAAGTTGGTGTACTCCAGGAAGGAAAGTATATATAAGGGTACTCCATCCCCCATTCCTGTTGTTCTGTCGTTGAGAAACAAAGACACCCCAGGTGTTGCTAGCTCCTGGTGCGCAAACTGAGAAGATATCCAACTTTCAGATATTCCTATCAGATGAGCATTATTGGCATTGCTAATTTCACATAGCTCATCCATTTTATTTGGTAAACCTGCGGCGTTCATGTATAAGTAGTTGGCATGAAATGCTTCCAGAGTCGCACATGTCATATGAGAGGATGGGAAAGTTATCTTCATTAGCCGGGGTCCAGAATTTCCGTCCTTCGTGGCTAGTCTCATCACCCGTTGAGTCAGTACGTTTCTGAGCTTCAAGGATTGCTTGATGAATTTTCATTACCTAATATCAGAGTTTGTTTGATCAAGGTTAGTGTTTTCCGGCACACACTACACAATGATATTTCTTCCGCGGAAAAACTCGCGAGATTTTTCAGGGACGTTTCGGATGAGATTGCACTCAGAATACAATATGCCAGGCAGTATTCTTACGTTCCCGTCGGATTTCAGTAAGTGACTAGCTAGCAGGACATCCTCTAGGTCGGTGGCATTAGTGAGTGTTACACGAGGTAGTCTAGGGTGATTTTGATGCTTAGAATCCTTTACCTCGAGTGAGCCGTGTGACCGTCAAAGGCTCTATTCTAGGAAGTTCAGGTTCCCGTCTAACTCGAGTAGGCCCCCAATAATTCGACACCGGCCATTTAGGCTCATAATCTACTCATATGTCTAAATGTGTCACGGATGTTCAGGGCTTTACGACGAGTTTGTCCTCAACTGCTTAGTCATCGTATGACCAAAACACAGTAAAAAAAAGTAATAATTGAAGGAGTTCGAAGATATATTTCGAAGGTATTCGGTATGTTATAAATCATGTTATCTAAGTGTGCTAGTTGTTATAATGAATGCGCAGCACAGCGTACTCGATGGTGGTCTGGTGTAGATGAGTGACCTAGCACATTTAGCTAGAACGTGTCCAGTAAAACTAATGAGGTAAACATCAATGTGGAAGACTTAGAGAACTATTTATTTCACTGCTACAGCGAGTATGTTTAAACGAGCACCGATCGACACAACACCTACAATACCCACTACGGAATTCCAGTCACCAGAATCAACCACACTGCAAACACCACTCACAACACCAGACATTTTTAGTTAACAACAGTCAGACAAGAATAGAGAAAGTCTGTAGTGGCTTAGCTTCGTTAATCAAACACTTTGATAACCGTTATAAATCTCAACGGTGTTGGAAATCAGAAGGCAATAAGAAGCGGCGACTACAGTTTATTTACGGAGAGCAGAAACAAGAAAGTTACAAGCACACCGAGCAAATCTGAAGCAGATAGGCGAATGTGAGTATGCAAGTAGGTGCAGAAGCAAATTTATGGTCAAGTCGAATGAAGGAGCTGCTAGGCAAGGCAAAAGCTAATAATCGGATTAAATTTCATATATACATAGGGAAGAGAATGACTTATCGAGCAATATTTCAGCTATCAACATTTAAGCTAGAGAGATGTGGGTGGGCTGTGACGTTATCAGGCGTACGCGTTTATACAGATATGATGGTTGTCAATAATAGTACAGACAAATATACGAATTGTTGCTGTTCGAACGACGTTGTCTATTAAGCGAGTTAATAAAAAGGCGTTACAAAATTTAACCACAATCGAAATTGATCGTAGAAGAGTTGTTACAAGTCAAGGTATAAGTTGATCACACGGAAGCAAACAAGAAAGTGACGAAGAGCATTGGAGCCGACAAGCAGAGAAGTTTCTATAAAGATCGGTTGAGCTTACGCAAACTCGCGTCACTGCGGATCATCGGCGAACGGTCAGCTGAGTGGAACTTTTCACTATACACCAACTTTCTTGACTAAGAGAAAGCATTTGTTAATGTGGTTAGGAGACCCATATGGATCCTTCCCCGACACTATGGAGTACCTGAGAAAATCTTCAACATCATTGGAATTCATACGACGGACTACACTGCAAGGTGGTGCTTGTAGGACAGCTGGAAAACGCATTTCAAGTGAGGACTGGTGGATTATGAAGGCCTCCATATCTGAGGTGAGGCACAGAGCACAACGGATAGCTTGTATGCAACTAGATTACTCAGACTTCGAAGACGACCTAGATGTTCTATCCCACACATATAAACAAATGCAGGTCGAGACACACAACTTAACAGGATCCTCTTCTTCATTAGGCCTCAACATCCACTATGGAAAAGGCAAGATCTTGAAATATAAGACGCAGAATACCAACCTAGCCACACTTGATTGAGAATTTCTGGATGTGGTCGAAACTTTCACATATCTGAGTAGCATCGGTGATGAACAGGGAGGATCTGATGCAAATGTGAAGACAAAGATTGGCAAACCATGGGCAGCGTTCCTACAGTTGAAGAATATATGGAACTCGAAACAATTTTCAACTAATGTCGAAGTCAGAATCTTCAATACGAACGTCAAGACAGTTCTATTATATGGAGCTGAACATTGGAGAACTACTACAACCATCATCACTATTCAATGAGAAGCGACGTACCATGTACAGGGTGGCCTGGGAGATCATACTCTGTTTCAGTACACATTAAGATCTTATCTGATTTTGATGTATAGAATTCGAGGAAATGATTTTGGGCTTGATATACCTTCTCTTTTTATTCCAGCTAAAGAAGAATAACTCAGAGGAGAAGTAGGAGTGTTTAAAAAAATGTTCATGACATTCAGAATTCCAAACCGTGCCAGCAACTCTTAAAACCGACTACCGGAAGAAGTGATGTTCACAATTTAAATTGTTTTATTCATAAAAAGAATAAACAATCATAGAAGCTCACTAGAAAAGAATTAAAACGGCCCGTCAACCTTAATTCCTCAATGAATACATTTGAATCTATCTGAAATCAGAGATGCGCTAAATCACAATCCTAAATGGCAGTATAGCATTAATTCATACTGATAAAGATCTGTTTCCAATATAACTCACAGTATAATTGACGGACATACGTTTTTGTGAAATCGTAGATGATCATGATTACAAACTGTGTTTAATCTACCCCTACAGCTGAGCACGTGGGAAATTTGTCCGCGCGAAATATGTCGAATACGCCCCAGGTAGTTTATTGTTTGCTGAATAATTCACTTTCACAGTATGCTGTAAGTTTTTAATACATAAAACTAGGGGTCTCTTATGGGACGAAATGTCGTGGGAAAGAGTTATGAAGTAGGTTTTGTAAGTTAAGTAAACGGTAATCGAGCCGATGATGCGTAAATGCATTTGTGATCAATAAATATCCCACAATTAAGCTGCATTCATTATATCAAGGTGTACCAACGAAAGTAACTGTTAACTGTTTGGATCTGGTATAACTACATGCTTTCTTAGTATCACAATTTTTTTCTTAGTTCACTGATCTTTCGGTCGTATTCATAACTTTGACACAAGATGTCTTCACTTCAGATTACTTAAATTTGAAAAAAAATGGTGACTCGGTTACAATCATTTTGGCCACGAGGGTAATGATAATATGAGGAATGAGTTACTATTCAAAGTTCATAAGTAACGTCGTATACTAGTAGTATCTTGTGTTCTCGTTCTATGTAATTAACGTTTCTTAGTACCACTTTAATCAATAGAAGCTCCATTAGCCTCCTACCAAACTAGCGTAGGTGACTCGAAACCTGTTTGTCGTTTATTTAATGAAACACATAAATATCAGTGCAAACGAGTATCAAGTTAAATTTGTCGTGCAATACGAAAGCAAGATCATAAAAAAGTAGGGGAGGGGGTATGATAAGAAAAAAATAGTAAAGTAAACGAGAGTGACATATTGTGGGAGAAGCAGTTAAATTATGAGTACAACCAGAAAGAATGTCAGTTAAGATTCACATATTAAGTAACGGAAAGTTGCCACGGGACTGCCACTGGCTTCTATTCTGGGCCATTTCTGATAACTTCTCATGCCATTGTGTTGCACTATGTCTAGGATATTAACAAAGGAGTCGTGAAGGACCGACAGATTCCATCCCGATTAAGCCTTCGTACCACAATACCATTTTTCATTATTTTTATTTAAACATAAATATTTGTACAAAGGGGCACCGAATACATATGCGCCACACAAATCTCATTTGATTTGTGAAAGGGCTGAGATACTACCCAGGTGCCCAAACTTAAACAGGTACCACAACACCATACCACAAACTAACCACCTGTCTGCTTTTTTTTAACCGGTTCAAGTGTCCGCAAATGATGAACGATTCGAAAGCTTTCACTACTTGTAACGGTTGGGTGCCGATGTTCATTGTATAGATGATGTATGACTTTTTTAACGTTGGAGAAGGTAGTCCCCCCATCCCACGATGTTTCCTAGACCCCGCCCCGAAATCTAGTTAGTTTCCTGACCAAAAGGCTGCCATCCTCACTGAAAAGAGCCGGGGGGAGGGTGTTGTCTGGATCTACTGACCTGTGATACTTCAGTAGTTAGATTTCCTTACAGACCTGGCCATCAGTCAAGGAGTGTACAAACTAACTCAGGCAACAGGCCAGCTGAACTGCTCATCGTCAAAAACGTTGTTAGATGTTTCTAGTTAGCGTCCCATCAACCCCACAGATTGCTTTGCTCACACCAAGCTTTTTGTTGTCAATGGGTCGGACGTGTTAAAATAACTTCCGACTCGATACCGCGCTCCAAAAACTAGGTTTCTCGATCTGTATGCATACTCTGTAACACTTCTTTACACAAAACCCACTACATGATGTCTTTTTCTGGCAGGCTCGACTACACTTGCCCCCAAATGCCCTGGTACAGCCGAGGGTGGTGAGAGTCCGCTCTCCCTCTCGAAATACTCTCACATGGCCATGCGTAATATAGCTTCTGCCAGAGAAGTCCTACTCACCGCCTTCTCGTGGCGGGGGTGTTGTTTACGAAATTGAGAGGACGAAAAGCGAGTGTCCGACGCTTTAACCGGGTTGGTGGACACGGAAAATCCACCTAGGGGAGTTGGCAAACCCTGATTCCAAACCAATGGTGCACATGGGCTCCAGTATCCTGATGGAACGAATGGCGTATGAACCAATTGTTGGTCACCGGCTACCATGGGACTGCATTGCCTCACGATGCTCCACTGCCTTGTGGATGAGACCTTTAGGTCTAAGGCTCCGGGTGTGGCTCCCTGAGGAAACCACCTGCTTCAGTTTGGGCACACGAGCAGTATCACAGCCCTCACACAAATCAAATGATGTTTGTGTGGCGCATATGTATCTGGTGCCCCTTTTTACCAATATTTATGTGTTTAAATAAATAAATTTCCGATCTACACGATCTGCTTAGATCTGTGACTAATATGCCTGTGTGTGATGCTAACAACCCACACAGATTAGCTTTTTTTTATCTACTCCAACATCACTATCAACAGTTTATTAAAGTTGACCTCATCCAAGTCTTACTTTTCGTCGAAATGTTAGCAGTGGTAGCATGGGGGGATTCAAAGAAAGGTGAGGTTTGATGGTAAAAATAGAAGAAATATTAGTAATAAAAATGGAATTTGGTTGTGGGCAGGGTAATTTCGAGTGCTGTTAAAGTTATAAGGAGATTTGTGGACACTGGAAGAATATTTCTTGAGATTTAAGTAGGAATCTGGATTGGTAGTAGTCCTAACAACTTGATCGCATTACCTCAAAATCCTAGGATGTGAAGACAGATTTAATTAAATTGTGTTCCATATGGGATCACGCTAAAGCACACTGACCCATTTTCAACCAACCAACTCTAGAGGATGAGCGGGAAAGAGTGTAAAATCGTCCTAATTAGTCATTAAATATGCACCGATATTTTTTCGTTGGATTAAATGAATTTTACCGTTTTGCACTAGGATATATTTGCGTCCTACCCAAGTCCTGTTTCAGTTTGATAGTCGAGTGAAATAAAGCGTCTGAGCACACCAGGCCGAATGAGGAGACTTAATGGAGAGACAACTTCTTAAGGCCGGTCACAGGGCCCTATTGAGAAAAGTTTTTGATGTGTTAGCTCGGTACCTCAAAGGGCTTTCCACCGGCCAAGGGGGACCGTTGGGTAAGATAAAGTGCTGTTTATAGGGTCAACATTTTGACCCTTTCTTCAGTTGTAGTAAAGCAGAATCTCAGCAGTTACTTTTTATCTGACGGAAACACTATAATGCCGTCAAAATCATGTACAGTCCCGAACACGTCGTCCTGGGATCATAAGTTTGTTGTTTTCATTCTTACCTCTGTCATGGTAAAACCTTAGGATGCAAGTGTTCTGGTCAATATAACTCATTTGAGTCATCACGATGTAAAACGCGGCCACTGTGTCAAGTTGGCAGCTACAGTCGTGGTTATCAGTCCGTCGAGTTATCGACTCAGTCTGAGGCATTTCGGTAAATGCGGATTACCTTGTCGGGGTCCGCGTGACAATTATAGTAGTTGAAAACGGGTAACAGTTTAGCATCAGTTACTGTAGCACAGATGGATACACTATTTGTCTTGCTGTAGATCTTGAGGCTTATCATTCATTCATACATACGTTTCCATTCTGTTTTTTGAACTGTATTCCCAATGTCTTATCATTGGTAATACATTATTTTGATTTGTTCACCATTTATATTGTTACTTTCCTCTTGCCGTTTTAATATGATACGTCGACCTGGGCTAACGTTTGTGCGAGGCTTTACGTTGATTATGCATGACTTATTTTTAATCAAGCAACTGTTTTCACTGGTCGTTTCTTTTGCATTCTTGACCAAAACGGTATTTATGTTTTTGTAAGAAACGGAAATCTGAGTTGATTTCTGACTGTTCACTGTATTACCTGAGTTTATTTGATGATTTCATAGACTAGCACTATTATGACGTTAGTCTTTCTGTAAAAGACAATGTATGGCTTGACTTTAGGAGCAGTTATGTTTGCTTGAAAAACCTGGCCTGAACAAACTGTATACATACAACGAGTCTGTGTTCAGTCATCATTGTCTCCAAATGATTGCTATGACTTAGTAGTTAGCTCATTTCTTTTTTTTCAATGAGGTCACAAGTTTGGATGCTATTCCATATACTTCGATATGACCAAACAGATAGTAACATTATTCTCCGTACAAAATGTGCGGCTTTAAGCCAGGTACTTAAATCTGTATTCTGTTAATGACTTTTTACCGTAGTCCATTCTATATCCTCACGTTTTCCCACGTTTTTTACTGACTAACTTCATTTTTTCTGCTTGAGATGCCTTTCTCATGTTTGACTTTCGATTGCATCTGATATTATTTACCTTTCGATTATCATATTTCCAAGTTTTATTTCCATGTGTTGGAGAAACATGATAATTTAGACCGTTGTACGTTCGTGCCAGATCGTACGTTGGTAACAATTAACATCCCATACATTTGGTTGTCAAAGCAAAAGTCAGCAGTCGTACCGTCGCAAATTTTTGTTATATTCTTTATGAGCAGCAAGATATCTCTTAATAAATAAAATATATATTTACTCAAATGGTACCATTTAATTCGTTTTCAAAACGCTAAATAAAATTTCGTAGCTCAAATAAATTCTCGATTGTTAACGAAGAGGATAGAGATTGATTTTCGTCACGATCATGAATTACATAGCAAGATCTCATTTCAGTGGATTGGCCATTTTATTTAACTGTTTGGTTTGTACAAATTTCCTCAATAGTTTATGCTTTAACTCAGCGTTGTTGAAAGCCGCAATTCTTTACGTGAAACATGTGTAGGCTGATATCGTATAGAAAACAAAAAAAGCATATATGCTCACTTAAAACTAAACTACCAACCCTATAATTTAAAAGTGTATCTCTAATACGCCGTTTAATGGATAATTCACCATGTGTTGCCTACCTAGAGTTGTAGGTAAGCTAGATAACTGATTCATTTAGTTATAAGTCTAAGCTTATTCTCTCTAAAATAATGAGGTTTATACTTGGGAACTCTGGTCATAATAGTTAGTATTAACCGATTAGGACTGTCACATTTAAATAAAGCATTAATTGTTTACTGTGACATGTAGTATAAAATGTAAACATTTTCTATAAGATCGTTAGGAAATTATTTGTATGGAGGAACTACTCATCACCATAAGGAGCTATTAGCTGCTGGATAATGTGCAAAAGTTCTCCTTTTGGGCATAAATCTCATCTTGTTTGTCTTAAGAATGAGCATCTAACTCCACCCAGTGCTATTTATTAACTGTGCACCATTTAATTTTTGTCTTTACGTTTAGATACGTTCAGAAACGATATCGTAACTATCAAGCAAAGTCCCTTCGTGGGAAAATTTTAGAAATTTAGAAACAAGTGTTAATTTTTGAGCTGTTTACTACTTGTCTATTTAGTTTCAGGCTATTAATTTAGACTAAATTTAACTGACAAGTTACAGGTTCATTCGTCTTCTTGTAATGGAATATGAGTGGTCGATTAATATCAAGTCCTCACCCAATAGGTATGGCACATTATCTGAACCATTTAGTTCTACACGGTTGCTGAGTTACGTTTGCTGTCTAATACTTGGGTATCTTGATCAAGAGACGAGATCATTTAGTTGAAATTTGTAAACACAGCATAAAACATTTGTGTACGGTTTTATCAGCATTTTTTCGGCTTCATCATTTTACATTTTTTAAAGCGTTAGTTGAAAATTAGAATGAATCGTTTCCTTACTAATCATAACTATCTGACCAAGTTATTTTTCGAGTCTAGACTAAATCACTTTGTAAATCATAAACCATGTTGTTCTATCTGATTATTTAAAGCATTTTTGTGATATTTGTAAATGTACTTTGTAGAATATATATGGTATCAATAATTCAGCGGACGCTTACTATGGGACACTTTTCTCGCACTTGTCTTATGGAATGGGTGAGGGCAATGGAGTTAACTCAGCTACAACCCCAAATGCAGAAAATGCAGCTGCGGCGGCTGCCGCTGCAGCCTTAGCAGCAGTGGCTTCTGGAAGAAACGATTGGTCTAATACTGATGCTTATAACGCTGTTTCAAACATGATGAATAATATGCGTACACATCCATCAATGACAGCTTGTTCAAATTCTGGGGATTTATCTGAATCTTGTAATATTCCATCCAGTTCTTTATCATCACCTTATGCTGCGACTTTGCTGGCTGCAGTTGCTGCAGCAGCAGCTGCAGCTTATCCACTTCCTCAGGGTGCTGCTAATGCCGTTTCTGGCCAAACAGGTCGGTCTTTCTTACCTAATCCCTCAATGAATAATAGAGCAGCTGATTTCACAACAATGTACTTTGGTTCTTCCGCAAGACCATCTGTTACTAATGCTAACCAACTTAATGGGCTTCTTGGTAACCTACCTAATTGGCCTTTCACTGTTCCTCCAACTCACTATCCAAACTCTTCATTTATAGACAGGCCTACTGGTGCAGTCGTTCCCTATGAGGGCTGGGCTTCTTCAAATGGACAACAATTGACATTGTCACCTTGTGGTGAAAATGATACAATCAATCACTTTGGTCAAGGTCCATCGGAAGCAAATATGTCATCTAAAGACCCACATACATATTATACATCGTCGAATATGGGAGATACTGTTTTCGCGGCACCTGCATGCTATTCTCAGCAGCAACAACAAGGTACTACTGAAGACCCTGGTGTTTCATTCATCTACCATCATCCGAATTCAAAACCTGCCTATCCGTTTTCATCGCAAGGAACTCAATCACATCTTGTAAATGGATTGCCTGGTAGTGCTGCCAATATGTTGGATCCCTATGCTTCAGTAAATCAGTGCCAAACAATCTCACAACATCTGATCGATGAATTCGGTCGACTAAATGTTGGATGTGGTGTCGAGGCAGCAACTTGTAGTGATAGTGGGCTAAATCAGTTGCATGTCCCGTTTTATGAAACCTCAGTTGTTGGGAATGGAAGTAATGTTCAGTTACATAATGCTTCAGTAACACAATGGTCTCATATGAAAGAAAATAATAGAGTAAGTCAATACAGTTACATATATTCTGTATATGGTTATTTAGTCACCAATTCGCGCTTTTTGGATTGACAGGGAATCATGAAAATCTATTTGTTATTATTTTTTTTAGGTCTTCAAAACCATATCCATAAAATATAATCTTTTACACCCAAACAGCGCATCAGTTCGCTCTGTTCTACTTTCTGGTTGTGAAATGTAAGCTTTAAAGATAGAGAACACTCTTAGATTACTAGTATTCGACCACAAATGTTCTGTAAGCATTACTCATATATGTTTGGACCACCGAGTTAGATGCAGGGTAGTAGGTAAAAATGGCAAATTGATTAGTAAGGTGGTGAATCTTTAACTAAGGTGGTCGTAACATGTGCTACGTACGCCCACCAACCGATTACCTCGATACTCGATGATGGTTGATGTAGGTTGAAGGAAAGCTATAGGCAGCTCAATTTTGTGGATTGGTTGAAGTTAGACATTAGCACCGTTGGATGCCGACTCAGTGGTCTAGTGGTTAAGCGCTCGCGCGCGAGACTAATAGGTCCTAGGTTCGAATCTCGCGAGGCGGGATCGTGGATGCGCTTTGCTGAGGAGTCCCACATAAGGACAAAACGGCAGTCCAGTGCTTCCAGGTTTTCCATGGTGGTCTAGCTTCAATTGATTCATGATCTCAACTATTAAAACCAAGATTTATCATCAACCCATAGAGACAGTGGCAATTGGATTAAGCCATGTAGGTAGATGCAGACTACCTGGTTGGGGTTTACAGGGTTATCGTAACCAAGAGGTAATATTGCTTTTACTGATTTGGAATGGCATAGGTGCACTTACTGTTTGTCTCCCCTTAAATCCTAAGTTTCCGAATTACTGTATAACATTTTTATTTTCATTCCGCTAATCCATATATTCCTGAGTCGTATCTTCGATGCCTGATCTTTTCTATTACCGCTAGTACTGTTACTACCTCTACTACTCTGTGATTTGTCCTGATGGTCTCATCTCGCCTTGCTAATGGGATGCGTTGCATATGACAGTAGAGCAACGATTACTTTTTACTTTTAAAAATATACATCAAGTAACTTTAAATTAGTTGTGATTTTTATAACATAAATAAAACATTAATAGTGTGACCAAACGCTTTGTAGGTTTGTGTATTTACTCAGTCGGGAATTAGAATTCGATTCACAATTTACTTCTCAGAAACTTCTGCACTTATCATTTAGTTACATCATTTAAATGTTAAAATCAGCTAATTACGAATAAATTAATTTGGGCTTATTGCTTAATAGGTAAACGCCAAATATGTACATCAATTTATTTACTTGCATATATATTTAAATATATTACTGGGAAATATGTGAAATCTATTTTCTTCATTTTTTAGATTGGTAATAGCATGTGTTCTATGGATAAGTCCGATAATATATCCAGATCACAATCCAATCCAAGTAGTTATCCAGCAAGTAGATTATCTACTTCAGCTAGTAACAGACCTGCACCGTCAGTCATTGCTACATCCGTCAATAGTTCACCACGTACTAAAACTTGGGCTAATATAGCAGGACAACCACCCAAAGGGTCAGCTGCAGTTATTCAAAACTCTGTAGGGTGGTCAGCGAAAAGATCTCATCCTCACAATCCAACAGCTGCAAACAGGTCTTTCCAACCTTCTACTGGGAACTATTCAGTTGGCAGGGCTAATTCTTTGATGGCAAATGCTTCGTGTAATAATGGGCATTTAACACAACAAGATCGAGTCAATACTGGGGACCAGTCAGGAAATGGACGTTCTTTAGCGGAGTCTAACTCTGAGTTAAAGAGTACTTCAAATAATGGTAACCATTCTGCAAATAATTCAACATCCCTACTAACCTCAGATGGATCTGCACAGGCTTTTCAACGTGAGTCAGAGGCGCTGCACCAACGTTTGGCTAAAGTAATCAACCCCAATGATTTCGACACACACATAGAAAAGGCCAGATTCTTTGTAATCAAGTCGTTTTCCGAAGATGATATTCATCGTTCTATTAAGTATTCTATCTGGTGTTCAACAGAACTAGGCAACAAGAAGCTTGACACAGCATTTGCGGAGGCCAATCATGCATATCCAATATATTTATTTTTTTCAGTCAATGGATCTGGACATTTTTGTGGGATGGCTGAAATGGTTTCTCGTGTTGACTATAATGCTAGAGCTAGTGTTTGGGCTCAAGATAAATGGCAAGGTAAATTTTCGGTTCGATGGATATTTGTAAAAGATGTTCCTAATACTGCATTGAGACATATTCGCATTGAGACAAATGATAATAAACCAGTAACTCACTCTCGTGACACTACAGAACTTCCCTTAGAACGAGGCAAACAAGTAATGGAAGTACTTGCCACATATTCACATACATTATCTATTTTCGATGATTTCTTTTATTATGACCAACGAGAAAGACAAGAAGTAAGTTGGGTTACATTATATCATAGATCTTAATATGTTGTATACTTATACACATTTTTATCAATAACCTACTTCGCCCAAGAGATTCCTACTTGCTATTGTTATGACTTTATATAAAATAGGACGTATGCTAATTCGTTATTGATCTTATGTCCGGCTTTTTATCACGTGAATTATCCACCAATCGAAATACGACTTGTCTAATCTTAACACTATGACAAATCAATGACGTTCAACTGGTATGAGTAGTCTAGCGTCCTTATTGATCCTTTGTCCGCCTAGCCCTCCCAATTGAGTCTAGAACACCAATTGCAGCTTCTGCTATACGAATCTATGCGAATCATTTATTTCAAACATACTCTGTTTATATATCAGGCAGACAGACCGCATCACACCATAAAATATAAAATAATATTTGTACAAGATCAAGCCAAATGTGGCTGTGAACGTGGGAGACGGTAATTAATAAACTGAACATAATTCATAGGCCAAAATGAAGCTTATAATGATATGAATATATATATATATATATATATATATATATATATATATATATATATATATATATATATAAAATCTAGTTACTCAATAGTTAAACAATAAGAATGTATATAGAATAATCGTCCATTGATAGGTCCCGGAAGTTACTCGTACTCATGTCTTCGCTAGGATATAACAGCTATATTTCTATAATCATACCTTTGTTTATGACAAATGTTTTTTTTTGTGTGTAAAACTACTGGTTTGCCAAAAAATTGCAGCTTTAAGCCTGACTAGATAAATAATTAGTCAGAAATCTGGATACAGTGCCAACCTTCAGGGATAGACAATGTTTCACTAGGTTGCTAAAATTATCGTGGTCTCGATTTAAGATATTTATCTTTGAAATATCAAAACAGTGTGTCGATCATCCCTAACTCAATAAAGAATTAGTGTTGGAATTTATAGACCATTCTCTTTCATCCAGTACACACATAGCCATGCTCTAGAGCTTAGTACGTGGAATCATACTTGTCGAATCCCGACTCACTATTTATCATGATGTATCTGTTAAGGAAATCACAAAAAGGTATCTCAAAGTTGTCATTGTAAGTCTTTTTACACGGTTATAAGCTTCAGTTTGAATTAGTGAATCACCATTTGCAATTATATGATATTGCTTTTAACTTAGGTTCGTCTATATTCAGTCATATCCTTATTGCTTAAAATATTTTAAATTCATTTTCTTCCCATAGTTGCGTTTCCTTAGGATTCTTTAGTGTATTGCCGTGTCGTGACTAAATTATCAACTAAACGGTTTCTGTGAGCTCATAAATAAAAAGCTTATCATTTAGTTTAGACGAGAATACTCATTTCACAATTGAGTGATTATGTAAGCTGTGACGCCAGAATCTCCACAGTGCAGTCAAAAAATGTAAAAAACATTTTGCTGAAAACTTTATCTTGAAATATGTTTGTTCTGGATCTTATAATAAGGAAAGCAACAATCCCAACGTGGTTTTCAAGGGGGGTATTTCTACAATCTAATTCTAACGTTAGCATTCAAATAATAATAATATTAATACGTTTTGGTAACCATCTATTTTATCATTGAAACAAATGCAAAACAACATGAGTGTTCAAAAATACTGCGTTTTTATATTGGCGCTTATAACACTACTGAGAGGCGTACACCAACACAGCTAACTAATCTTGAGAACATCTCAAATACTGTTATTCGAAACTCTTTTGGATACATAAGGTTTCAATATATTTTCAGGATCTCTCTCTCTCTCTCTCTCTCTCTCTATATATATATATATATATATATATATATATATAGAAATGATGAAGTAAATATCTGTATTTAAACTCTAAAAAATTACTGATGTCTTAAAATATATGCCAACTGAACACTGAATTTTCGCATACCACTTAGTCTTACTTCTAATAAGTGTTTTCAATAATTCTTTGACAGGGATTTCGTCGTAAAGAATTCAATACGCGAAGAGGTTGATTTGCGGACAATAAATTAGTTTGAACGAATCTCATCAAATATCGATTGTTATTACACTTACGTAACAAAATTGGAGTTTTACGCTCATTTTACGATAAGAAATGAATAATCTAGACATTTCTCCCTCTATCTTTTCCCATAGTTCTCAGTAAGAGGCTGTTTTTGGATGATTCAAAAGCACAAATTGTTTAGGTTTTCTCTCTTCTGCTACTTCGTTTTTTAGAAAAAACATACAAACCGAAAGCAAACTTTACTGTGAAATCTTTTTTTTACTTAATCATGTTATATACAGCCTCAGGTTATATAGCTTATAAAATTTACTTCCTTACTCTAATAAACTCTGTCTCACGTTGTTTGGTAAAATGAACATCCATGGAAAGGGGAACACAGTAATACAAATTGAAGTATTAAACATGATGAAACAAGAATTATTCAATGTATATCTCTTTTACTAAAATACAGGTAATCATGTTATAATATTAACAGTTTGATATTTCGCAAGCTGAAACTAGAAGTTACTTTGATGTATTAGTTTTTCTTGCTACATTCATTGCTATCCTTTATAATGTCTGAAAGATTATTATTTAAAAAACACTTTCATTGGTAGAGGTACGTAGAACACATAACTAATCTGGGTCCCAGTTTTTATTTACCTACCCACTTAAAATTTACTTTCACTACTAACTTACAAAACAGGACAGACACTTTTTGAACTTGAATCTTTTCTGAAGAACCATGTTTTTTTTTTGACTTCTCATCTGTAATGTATATTTCTCTTCATCAAGTGATTGACAATTGTTCCACTTATTTTTTGTCACATATATACATCATATGAGTAGTTGCCATTTCTTCAGATATAAATATGATATTAGTAACACTATATCAATGACAATGCCCACTTACTTACATTTATAGGGAAATCCTTTACTTTTTTCCACACTTCATTATATATATATATATATATTAACCAATCTGTTGTTGAATATACAACAATTATTATTTAAATATTAATATTTACTGATCGTCTCAAGTTAGACAGGCACGCACGTAAACTTATTATATCACAGTTTGAATAATTCAAATTTCGCCCTTTCCTTTTTTTACTTCATAATCGTCATACTATGTATTCCAACCTTTTTCTGTTTATTACTAGTAAATATAAAAAGTATCAAAACAGTTATGACATTTGAATAAATAGGGCAGTTCATTGAATTCATCTATTTATTTGTCAACATCAGTTAAACTGACATATAACTGTCCATCATTGCGATATGTTTTGCTTATTTCGATGTTCAGATATGATTTTAAAAAGTTTCGGAAACGAGACAGGCATCATCTAGGTTAGTTACACCAAAATCTTATAAAACAAACTCCTACTCAATGATCTGTGAAACATTGGCTTAGTGGTTAGTTGATGTAGGGCCTGACGCAAGTGTATACCGGCTCAATTTGTTGCAATTCACATCAACATAGCGAGAAGAATAAAAAGATGGTGAGTAGAGGGTAAATAAGATCAAATAAAATGAGAGCTGAACGTGAGGAATGTAATCTAGACAAGTGAAATCAAAGAATGCAAAGGTAACTCATTCGTTCGTTTATGTGAAAACGAGAGACTGACCACCTTCTTAGGATGTCATTAAAAGCCATTAATAATGATAATAACTATCTTCGAGTTAAGCGGTGATTAGGCATATGTAACATTCCAACTATTCAATGAAGATCCTATCTCTCGTCAACTGATTATTATTCTCGTCTGGTACGCTAAGTCGAACAGCAGGATTGGTCACTTGTTCTACCACATGTAAGTTGTGCTTCTATTGTAACAAATCCTACATTATGATCGAATTCGAATGATGTTTCATAGTTTTGGAAAATAAGGATTTCCGAGCAATATACTGGTCCTAATATGGACAAACATCCTGCCCATGCCACACAAAAGTAAATGAAAATTTTAAAAAATACGTTTGTTAACAACTTTTCAGGGATAACAGTAAATAAAGCGGGTGGCACGATCCTTGAGGCCAGTTTAGACGTTGACACATCCCTCTCGAAACAACACTGCATTGGAGGATAGAAAGGCTTTCAATGCACTCGAGAAATTGCAGTTTTTTGCATTCTTGCTAGATGAAATTGCTATCTTCAATAAGTTATACGGATAAAGATCGATTCCTAAATAGTCGAAGAAAGTATAATTTTTATGTGACATATGACGTAACTTGTCGAATATCTCATCACGCGAAGGATGAATCTCGTTGGCTATATATATTACGGGTTACAAATACACAGTTCGTATCAGTATCATGAGAGTCTAACGTCTTAGTGAAGTTTTTCAATTGACACAGGTTTCGGGCAGTTCTGTTTGAAAGACCGGGGGAAACATTTCGTATTATAGGTTCATTAGCAATGTTTGCACATAAAGAAGGTGGAGGCATAAGAGAAGTACGAATAGAGGTGGAAAAAACATACGGAGGCGGAAACGCGGTCTTGTGGATAATGTTCATTTGAGCGCTGTTAGGAGTGCTTGACTCTTCCCGGTTCATTACATCTTCAAAGGAAACTTCGTGATAGATCTAAGAAGACTTGGCTGGTCGTAACGTTTTTATCAATCTAGGAACCTTGCTACAAAGGTCACAACTGTCTCTCTGTATTAGCTTCATAACTCCATGAAGCTAAGCGAGGTGCCATTTAAGAACTGACTTCTAAGTTTTTGCACTCAACTAGTTGACTGTAAATTTGAACCTTAATCCACCTACTCTAGTTTGGACAGTCGGAGAGTATGGATTACGAACCTTTACGCAAAATCTGGCTGAGCACATAAACCCCCAAATGTGTCCGTATGGTAAACTGTTTCGTTAATGTAGCTAGATTGGCCATTTAAAATGAATATAGATTTCCTACTGTATTTGCCTCAATATAACTCATTGTATTTTTTATTTTATAACGGTGTAGTTTAAAAATACGATTTTCATATTTCTGAAATATAGTATACAATGTTGTAAATCTATACAAAAGATCCATTGTAAAGCAGTATGACAAACGATACCAAAGTATATTATGTTACATGACAATATCACTTGTGATTCTCGTCTTTATAAGTTTTCTGAAGTTTTGTACGAGTAATATATCGGCTAAGGGTGTTCTCAGAAGTTCTTGCCACCTTCTAACTGGCTTTGTCATCACATGAATCCCCATTGAAAGAAATAAACTGCAAGAAGTTTGCTGCAATCGAAGCATCATCCGGGATTGTATTTAACTGGTCAAATTTTAATCGTTGTACCGCAATATATCGGCGTTTAAGTCGTATAAGGCTGCCAATCGTGTACTTAGTTTCGGAGTTTGTAATTTGAAGAACTACATCTCGGTTATGCTCGTTTTGGAAACACGTAGGAAGATCGACTGACGAAAGACCACTGGTTTGACTTTGAAGGACATGATCTACGACTTGCTGCGTGATATGCTCCAGATTCTGAAATTCAGTATGTTGCATATAGGAACTTGATAAAAAAATAAATGCTTTTACACATTCAATATGTTGCCTAACAGGTATCGTAAGTCAACTTTAATAAACGATGAGTTTTTATTAATAAGAATGCTATAACGTGTAATTATTGAGATTTATAAAATAAAAAAAAGTTTTCAACTTTCCCTGCAAAACATTATAAGTTCAATTTAATCAAAAGAGCGAAATGACCAATCCATAACTTAGTTTAAATACCGTCGGTAGACTCTGTTAGACCAACTATTCGGATCTTAAAAGTAAAGTGAGAGAGGACTGTTAGCTGAATGAATTGTATGTAGAGCTTATGACACGTAACTTTTTGAAAAGATAAAAGATTAATGATAAAACTATAGGAACTAGTACTTTTAGAGTTAACGTCGAAACCAATTGTGTTGAAGTCGATAAATGCCAGGCTGTTATAAAATGCTTTAACTGTAAATGTATCAAAACCGCTCATTGAGTAAGTTCTGTTAACCTGTAAGTGACGAATCAGCACCTACCCCTATACCGTATTGATAACTGCTGAGGTGTGTTATTGCTTGGTCAGGTACCTTTCCTATTGGTTCGGAGTGATAGCAAATTACCAATACTGAAATGTAGTATCTTTGTTTATGACTTGAAAAATATTTTTTCAATGCGCCAAAAGAGAGCTTTTACAAACTTACTTGTAGGAAGTTAGATGATGAAACAATTGTCGGTTGTGTTGATTTATTCGGTTGAATTTTTCCTTTACATTTGTTGTTTAGCAGCTGTTTTATTTGTATAACTACTGACTCCATATTATCAATGCTTGATGAATTCCAAAGATGAGGTTCAATAGTTATAAGCGGGTTATCCCAACGCTGTGTAGACTGAGGACGTTCAAACCTGCCAATCATATCCGAAAGCAGATCATCAGGATACCGACTAATCTAACAATGAAAATTTAGCAAAGAATTATAAATTGATTAATATTCTGTAAAAATATCGAAATAATGTTTGCAGTTACCACCAGTACAACAATAAATAACATGTGGTCGGCATGTCTACTAAAACATCTTACAATCACACTAATGTGAATTTGTCTGTCCTGATAATCAGTGGCAGCAATCATACATTAGTAATAACTGGATAAAGTCATATTTTAGTGGCAAAGAGTGGATTTATGGTGAACTATATGGACTAAAAATTAGGACTGCGTAATGGATTCAAGAAAAACATCCAGGTCTCCGACTTTCAGGCAGTTAACAGGAAAGTATTAGTTGTAGTACTTACATACATAACAGAATGTATGGTGATGGATTTTAAGAGTTATCTAGAATGTAAGAATAATTTGTGTTAAGTGAAGCTTTGATATGTGGATAGACTAAATATGCTATTGGATTTTCAAAGTTTATATTATTTGTATTTTTCTATTGATATATATATTCTTCTTTTGATAGAATGATACTTTGGAGTTTTTGCAAGGAGCTTGAAAGTAGCATACATAAGAAAATGACAACTTTAGTTTACTGACCTAGTTTTGGTTTCGTACCACTTCCATCCTTTTCTTATATCTGCAGGAACTTACTGTTTCGTAGGATGCTAATTATCATTGAAAAACAGTTCAGTGCCCCAAAAACTACAGTATGGCACTGACCGCAGATCCGCTTTAAACTTTGTCGGTTTTTAGAAGATCGACTTGGTACGACAAAATCAATATTTTTGAGGAGAACATTTACAAGACTGGCTATCGTATATAAATAATAACAAATATGATAATAATAAACAGATAGATGAACAAGTTAATGAACAAGAATAATTAAAATTTACTTTCGAATTCCAATTTTCTGAAATTTCAGGCGGGATATCGCTGAACAAAACAATCTGTTGATGTTTATGAGATTTGGCCATACAATATAATTCGTATCTATAACCCTTGATATAATTGGGTGCATCCATGATTACTATAGTTGATTGATTTTGTGTAAGTGCTCGTTCAACCTGACCATCAAACAGACAAGAATTACAAAATGTAAAAAAACCTATCAACAGAAAAATATAGGTGTAGTGCCCCCAAGATAGGCAGTTAGAAAAATGAGGAAGCTGTTGACGTTAAAAGAAGTAACTGCCACTGAAACCTATAAACACATAATCATAAATAAAGTTATAGCTACCAATTGATGAGATATACATTATCCATAAATTTCATAAAACACATTCCTTGTAAATATACGCTTAACGGTTTGGTGTTAGATCACTGGAGGGAATCAACAAGAAAGTTTGAGTTTACGTTTTGTCTTGGGTGTCACTTATAGCAACAAATATCTCTACGTGATTGGTTTATTTCCTCAAACTACTTATTAATCGACTAGATACTGTTAATATATACACTAGATATATTATATTAATGAAAGCTTATTCATACCTCTGATTTTTGTTGACCGCGAAATTCACGTTCTTTTTGGGAATCTGCATAAATATCACATCTGATATCATAGTCAGTAGTTATTTTTGATTGTAGATTACCACTTTTAAATTCATCCACAATGAGAATTGAATAATGAGGTAAATGTTGCTTTAGTAAATCAGCTAATAGAGAGACAATGGTTGATTTACCTGAACAAGGATACCCGCATAACAGAATTAACGGCATTTTGTATGTGTAATTACTGAAAAAACAGTAATGTGATGAATACTATTGTTTACTCTATATTATCAAATAAATAAACAAAGGATTTACAATTAGGTGTTATAAATCGGAAGAAAGTAATTAATATTATGCTGTTTAGGTTTAAGTGATATGCAACTTATTAATCGTTCTTATAGATTATTATAAACTCTATTATACATAAGTTTCATGAACATATGAAGCACAATTCGATAAATACTATCAACACAAAGCGTTATCAGAGGGAAACTATTGAATAGGTTTTTGTTTGAGCGGAATAATTTCAAATAATTTTTACTCTAAACTAGAATCCGTACTGAGCAGTGAGTGCATTAATTTGTCTTTCATTAAAATCATGAACCGATCCATGTTAAACTACCACTATCTTATCTCAACATACTGCACGTAATATCGAGTCACCTAGACTAGTGGTCACATTGCAACTTGATCGATAGGATTCGATCTGTACTAGGAAGGACCTGACATACATGACATTGATCACCACCCAGTGATCAATCAATTGTAAATGTTAAACTACCACTGGGAACCTGGAAGCACTGGACAACCGTTTCGTCCTAGTACGGGACTCCTTAACAGTGGGCCTTCACGATCCCTCATGCAGGACTCAAACCCAGAAACTTAGGTCTTGCACGAACACTGAACCACTAGACCATTGAGTCAGCATCCAATGGTGTTAATATCTAACTTTAACCAATCCACAAATAGTTTGGATTTTCCCATTGTTGATGTTAAAGGTTCTAATCAATCAGTCTCTATTGGCATATGCAGATCCTGAATGAATTCCCTTGATATTGTCGTCTAGTCAAAATCTTAAATAAAGTTGATTTATGGTTAGCGATGGAAGCCACGATGCACGTCCTGACTTCTTGAGGACTTTTCAAATGAATACATCTACATCCCAAAGTTAACATTGCAATTCCTCTCTGCTAGCCACAATCAAGCTTCACTAATAGATATACGAACAGTAATTATTCAGAAGAGGTTATTCCCGACTTCAAAGAATTTATGAAATTTAAATTGTTTACTCAGGTTGTCAGATAAAATCTTATTAATATACAACATTATAACATGAATCTAAAAACATGACAACTGATTTGTATAGTTCACAAATAAACATCACAACTGGATCACTAGTAAATTCCTTATTGCTTTAATACAACACACATGAAAATGTTATAACTGTTTGAAAAGTGTCATAACTTTATCTTAACAAAGGTTTCAACTCCGATATGGCTTAGCGTTTAAAGGATGTGTACGTAATTATATCAAAAGTTTGATTTTTGAAAACCACATGAAGTACTTGTTTATTTTTGAAGTGATTTACAGATCTATAAACGATAAAAAATAATAGAATTATTACAAATGAGAGGTTTATTGTGTTTTGATGAAACGAAATTTTCAATTGTTCAAATCAATGAATGAAATGCTAATCGATAGATAGACGAGGTGACGGCTACTCATGAGATCATATTATTGACTTAGGTCCCTAAACAATTATTAATCAAAGACAAGACCGCTAGCCGGATGAATAACTTTTTATAATCGTAGCACACATACTAATTGGTCTAATATAAACTAGACGATGTGCTTCGGGGTCTAGGTTCATCATTTGCTATTGGGTCATAAGTTTGAAGCCGATCTGTCATCTAACACTTGGAAAGTTCTATGACATATGTAGCTTTTTAGGGCAGATATGATTTATAACCCTGCCAATGAAAACTATATGTCTCATGGGGTCATATTCACTAGCAGCTCAATGTATTTCAGGCTTTGATTAACAATTATACTACAGAATCGCTGAAAAATTATGCCTTAAAACATTATGAATATTTAGTCGTAAATTATGCCTCGAAATATCAACTTTCAAAAAGTGAAACCGGATGTAGTTTACTGTGTTGTTCATAGATTTTTTAATAATGTCTAAATACTTGGATGAGTCACAGTTACATATATAATGGTTGTATAATGGTAATGATATAGTCTAGTGGACGAATTCGAATGAGAATAAA
>NC_031495.1:60955678-60958887 GCF_000237925.1 Schistosoma mansoni | reverse complement strand
GGGATTGAAAATTAATTGGACGATTGGACTAGGAGAGAGAAATGAAAATGGGGAGAGATTTGCAAATCTATGTGCATTCAACAAATTGGTTATAGGTGGCACAATATTTCCACACAAACACATACACAAAGCTAGATGAATCTCGCCGGACCACACCACAGAGAACCAGATAGATCATATTTGTATCAACAAAAATTCAGAAGGACAATGGAAGATGTGAGAATGAGGAGAGGAGCTGACATAGCTTTAGATCACCACCTGGTGGTGGCCAAGATGAAACTGAAGCTAAAGAAACACTGGACAACTGGACAAACAGAATTACAAGGGTTCAATACAGCCTTCCTTCGAAATACTAACAAACTCAACCAATTCAAGATAACTCTCGACAACAAGTTCCAAGCTACTCGCTTGCTCGTTGATATTCGCTCAGGTGCTGTTAACTTTCTGGCCTGAGTTATTTGACAATAAACTGTAGTTGCTGCTTCTCTTTGCCTTCTGATTTTATGCACCGTTAAGATTGAAATTATAACGGTTATCAACGTGAACGATTAACGAAGCACAGCACTACAACCAAATCGCGACACTACGGATCATCGTGGAACAATCAATTGAGTAGAACTCGTCACTATATATCAACTTTATTGACTATGAGAAGGCGTTTGACAGTGTGGATATAAGTATCTTATGAAAACTTCTTTGACACTATGGAGTTCCTGAGAAGATTGTCAACATTATCCGGAATTCATACGACGGACTACAGTGCAAAGTGGTGCATGGAGGACAGCTGACAGATGCATTTCCAGTAAGGTCCGGAGTCAGACAAGGCTGTCTACTCTCCCCTTCCTCTTTTTTCTAGTGGTTGACTGGATTATGAAGACCTCCACATCTGAGAGGAAGCACGGAATAAAATGGACATCTCAGAATCAATTGGATGATTTGGACTTCGCAGATCACCTAGATCTCCTATCTCACACACACGAACAAATACAGACGAAGACAGCAAATGTAGCAGCAGCCTCTGCATCAACAGGCCTCAACATACACAAAGGAAAAAGCAAGATTCTCAAATACAACACGGAGAACACCAACCCCAGTCACACTTGATGGAGAAACTCTGGAAGAGGTGGAAACATTCACGTACCTGGGAAGCATCATTGATGAACAAGGAGGATCTGATGCAGATGTAAAGGCAAGGATTGGCAAAACAAGGACCGCATTCCTGCAATTGAAGAACATATGGGACTCAAAACATCTGTCAACTAACTTCAAAGTGAGAACCTTCAATGCGAACGTCAAGAAAGTCCTACTGTACGGAGCTGAAACGTGGAGAACTGCTACATCCATCGTCAAGAACGTACAAGTAATTACAAACAGTTGTTTACGCAAAATACTCAACATTCACTAGCTGGATACCATCAGCAACAGCCTACTGTGGGAGAGGACAAACCAGTTTCCATATGAAAAGGAAATTATGAAAAGATGTTAGAAGTGGATATTACATACATTAAGGAAATCACGGGACTGCATCATGAGGCAAGCCCTAAATTGGGATCCGGAAGGGAAGCGCAAAAGAGAAAGGTCAAAGAACACATTACGTCGGGAAATAGAGGCAGATATGAAAAGGATGAATGTTAACTGGAAAGGATTGCCCAGGACAGGATTGGATGGAGAATGCTGGTGGGTGACGTAGGCTCCTCCACGAGGGGTAACAGGCAAGTAAGTAAGTAAACGGTTGTCTAAAACGTTTACATTATAGATCTTAAATTGTATGCATGGTTTTTTGGGAAATCTGAGTCACATAATGGAAGCAAACTACAGAAAACACTGGATATAAGTATTATTCAGGAACGCAAAGATTTAGACTTGGTTTAACCAAACAGTGATAATGTTAATGAACTACTTGGGGCAGTGAACTTGAATGTATTAAGGTGCACAAGCGACCTTGATGTTTCAAATAGGACTTTTTCCGATAAATAGGATCGAAATTGCACATGGCTTCTTGACAATCGCCCTCCGACAACATAATATTAAATAGTGCTGGGTCATTCTCTTTCGGCTTTCTTTTACCATTGGAAACAACTGGAAAGGAATACAAAGAGAATGACTCAACGCTATTTGATATTATGTTGTCGGAGGGAAATTTTTAAGAAGCGAGTTTGAGTCAATTAGTTTTATAATGACATTATGAACTTAAAATATAAACATTGCTCCAGAGTAACAACCAAGTTGTATAATTTATATCAATCACACTACGTGACTATAAAACTTAGGCGTCTTCCCGAAATCAAGCGATAAGGAATATATATCGGTAATGCATGATAATACTACTAACAGTTCAAAACAGCACATATGCCACCTATAATTGTGAATCCTGGTAAATCCAAAATGACTCATAGCTATATTGAATTTACATATTGATATTACTACATATAAAGATGCTTACAAAATCCAAGAACAATAGGAGACCTACCTAGACTGATCCATTCTACACATTTAACTTTCTCCTCCAACTCCATAGATAATATGGCACTTTTGCTATCCAAGCTCCATATATGCAGTGTACCATCGTAACCACCTGTTAGAATGCTAACAGAAAACAAAATAAATTTCAGCGAAAAACGAAGATAGTCGATATCAACCGTCTGAACACAGTATGATTTGGGTGTTATGATAATTTAATCTCTATCCTAAGTGATGAAGTGAGAAAACATAACATTTTAGTATCATTGATGTAATTCAAGATGTGTCCTGGTGTATTCGTCATATATGAGCTAGGATGTAACGGTATGCCGGCACATCTATTGATAGTCAGTCCGTGGTTTTAAATATTGCATTATTGTAGAACTATCTGAAGCTTTGGCCTAGTGGTTAAAACACCCAAATTTCAAAAATAGGTCAGAGGTTCGGACTATACCTTACGTATGTCAGATGCCTGGTAAAACTACTAACCCACACATTGTGGGTCACAGTTAAGTGAACGAAACTTTACTAGGCAGACGAGTAAACACGGTCACTTTTATGTATTCGGCTACTACTTTGTCACAGTTACAGCATACACCCACGCGATGAAGTAAATAACTAAACTACGGCTGCAACTTATTGAAAACCGAAAGCCAATACATAAGCGTCATAGATATGTCTTGCTTATTGAGAACACTAGAGGGCCCAAGCAGTACGTTACATACGTCAAGCAAATAACCTACTTATAA
>NC_031495.1:60849391-60955478 GCF_000237925.1 Schistosoma mansoni | reverse complement strand
CCAGTTTCGAAAACAATTACGTTAAGGTATTTGAATAGTTCAATTTTTGGCAGATATGAATTAATGTGATCAATCGAGTAACCAGATCAATAAGTCATCAGTGTGACAAAAGACCCAATGGTCATAATTACGGTTACTCAGCCTGGAGGCTTATGAAAATCTTCAGGACATTGCCTAAGACTTAAAAAGGCTTTGTAACTTTGCACACATGCTGCTGTAAGTTTCTGAAAGCCTATAGAAATACAAGTGAAGTTCAAATACAAAACATCAAACGCGACTATAAAGTTCACAGCCTAAGTAGTCCAAACTAGTAACCAGATGTTACCTAGAGCAGAACTGGCGGTTCCTATGATAAACTAAAATACTAGAATCAATGATTTAAAAGTCGTTCAAGGTCCCGTCCAATTCATTATTAAGTAAACAAGATTTATCTATCATATATGCACCAGAGAGCGTTATTTATTCGCTGAAATACAGTTTTTATCTTGTCCTTACACTACGTCAAGATTTAAAAGCCCCAAAGTACTTTTTGCTTAACTAAAGTACTCCTTATGTAACAGGAGAATGCGACACTTCTGCTAAATACTTTTAAAGATTGTACTCAACACTCATCCAACTGAAGAAAACGGTGACCTTCGTATTACTATGTCGAAAATATTTTTTTCCGAAGAGACTGGTTGCCCCAGAAAGTTTAACATTGAGGTCAAATTATTTACTTATAAGTTTCATTTATCGTATCAAGTGATGGACTTTTGGAATAATTTACCAGGAAATGTTATCAGCATTTTCGGTGGCTACGATGTGAGTAACACTTAGTCCTAATTATACTGCAAATTTCGAGTAGTAACAATGTTCACCTAACCTACTTTTCCTATTGCTGAAGACTAAAGACGATGATGGTTAGAATAAAAAAATGAGAATACTAGACCAGTCATGTAAAGAATGATCCAAAAGTAAAGAAAGCACTGTCAGAAAGTCTAGCATGTTGAAATAAAAAAAATCGACTATGAACAATCAATGCGTATTAATAAGTTCATTTTATGGGGCTTATTTATCACTAAAATGATAACTGCTAACTTTGAAGCATAAATGTTTATATATGGAGATTCTAGCCCCAACACACAGTAATAGTTTTTTCTAAGGATATAAGTGTACGAGTGTATTTTGATATGCACTCACACGTCCTATTTTTTCTTTTCCAGCACGGCTGGGAAAGAACAATGAAGTTTATGAAGAACCGAGATTTCGATTGTACTTTGTTTTACAATTACTATACTGTATTTTATGGCTCATTGTAGTTAAGAGAGACGACCAGCCGCTGCTAAACATAGCAAGCTGTCATAAGAGTGTTTACCAACGACAACCTCGGTGAGTTTAAACTTCTGGCTGACCACATGGTAGGGTCATCACTACCTCACTAGGGGGAGGAGTGATCTGTAGCTGTAAATAAGTCCTCAAAATCAATAGCTCTGTAAGTGTTCGACATTGGATGCTGACCACATTCGTTTTAATGGACTCATTTAGCTGAAGACGCTCGGTCATGGATCCGTACCAGATCACGTTACAGAACGGTGTGGGAAACACCTCCTACGATCATAAGCCAGATTAGATCACTCACTTCTCGATATATTGACAACCCAACCTCCTCGCTTCTGACTTCCAATTTTAACTGGGTGGGCAAGATTCGATTATAAAAGGTGTTACTGGTAAAGAGTTGTCAAACTACAATACTGGTGGTATCTTCAACGTAATAATAATTTCCCGCGCTATTTAAAAAGGACAGTGGTATTTTTCCTCGTTTGAGTAAATTCTATTGTTTTGATCGTTATTAACGTATCAAGACTACTGTTTTTATACTTTGATTGAATTTATTTCAGTTAAAGTATTCTATTAGAGTATCATTTTTGGTATCCTAAATAGTTTTATCGTCGGTACTCCAGAGTACCTTTGTTTTTCTATTGTGTCTGTTAGTACTTTAGTCCTAACTATTTATAGTTTTTTTCTACTTATAGTCAACACTCACTTTCGCATCCTAAAATGACTGGAAGATGCAACAAAAGCATTTGCCACCGCCCAGGATGTCGATATCCTGTTGATAGCGGCATGCAGTGCGATGAGTGCAAAGGTTGGTACCACGAAGTTTGCACAAATCTAACACCTGCAGCTTTCAAGCGGTTCAGTAAAAATGGGTGCGTATGGCTATGTCAACAGTGCTGTTTGGATGCAAATAGCCTGTTAACCGAGGCCATCTCAATAGTAAATGCCGCAAAAAAGTGTCTCGGCAAGCGCGGTCGGGATACATCAGTCAGAACTCAATCTGTCGACACGCAGATTGACACAAGGCAGGCCCAAGTGAGTCCAAAAAATGCCGACCCACACTCTACAAAGGAGGAAGAACATCCTCCAAAGAGGTCTAACACAACCAGAAACTCGCGCAAAAAAGTCTCTTCTGTCCCTCGTATCAAAAATGGTGCCCAGAAGGGAACTTCCGGAAACCGAAACCGCAAGGCTCGATCGGTTTCCAGCGCGAAAGATGACCCAATCTCCCAAGTCGTCCTGAACCTTCCGGAATCCCACAGTACGCCTGACGCGACTGTGGTTACCACTCCAAAGAACGTTGGCGATTGGGTACGGGTCGTAAGAAAAAAACGCCAAAATGACGTAAAAGGAAATCATACCCCCACCAAAAGGGTCGACAAGCCGAGGTCTGATCACAGCGACAGATCAGTCATTCTCCATAGAGTCAAGGAGAGTGACAGCTTAGAACCGAAAGCTCGTTTTGAGCATGACATTGTGTTGATAAAACAACTACTCAACCAAGTTATGCCCAAAATCATCCCCGGAGTCACCTTGCTAAAGGTGTATAGACTAGGAAATCTAGCGCATCTGAAACCAAATCAATCTAGACTACTTAAAGTCGTTTTCAAATCCCCGAACGAACGCGACTTAATCTTAGAAAATGGACATAAATTAAAGGGTTCAGGAGTTTTTCTCCGTAAGGACTTACCGTTGGCGGACCGTGTTAAAAGACGGGAAGCCGAAAAGGAACTACAGCTCAGGTTAGACGCTGGCGAAAAAGACCTGAAAATTGTAAATTTTCGGGTTGTGAGGCTTCGACAGAGGATGATGCCGAAGCCACTCTGGGTGAAGCACGAGGCCACCTAAATAGGCTTCGGATCTGTTATACCAACGCCCGGAGCTTACTAAATAAGCTACCGGAACTAGGTGTACAGATTGACTCAACTAGGCCAGACATAATCGCAGTCACAGAAACATGGCTGACGCCGTCTATAGATAGTAGGGAACTTGATTTCGAGGGTTTTACATTAGTAAGGGCCGACAGAACACAAACGCGTAAAGGAGGGGGAGTAGCTCTATTCATTAGGAATGCCATCCCATTCACCATTATCGACAGTGTATCCCATGAGAGTGGGACGTATGAATTAGTTAGCTGCCGCCTGAAATGCAGGGGACAAGAGTTGCTACTTAGTTTGATCTATCGCAGTCCAAGCTGTGAGGCAAACGAGGTCCTGCTAAGCAGTCTCAACACTTTATCACGAAGTGATCGATGTCTAATCCTAGGGGACTTCAATGCACCCATGGTGGACTGGGGAAATCTGCGGACTGAATCGTCAGCAAATTCCTTCGAACAGGAACTAGTTGATGCGGTAATCACATGTGCCCTAGTGCAACACGTGAAGGAAGCAACGAGGTACGACCCGGGTTCTGCATCATCCTTACTAGATCTTATATTGACTCATTATGAGGATGATGTTGCAAACCTGGATTACATGCCGCCCCTAGGCAAAAGTGATCATGCAGTTTTAAGCTTTGACTTCCATATAACTGTCGATCACGAGTACGCTTCAGCTCAATCCAGACCTAACGTCTGGAAAGCAAACATACCAGACATCATGAAATCAGCATCATCAGTAGATTGGAAAATAGACCCAGAGTCATCAATCGAGACGGCTTGGGACATATTCCGGAATTTATACTTAGAAGTTACCGCCCCCCACATCCCTTGGACTACACCTAAGAGAACGAGAAACTCCCCACCGTGGTTCAGTAGGGAGGTTCGCATCCTTCTCCGTAAAAGAAGGAAAATGTGGGACAGATTTAGGTTACTGGGGACTGACGAGGCAAAATCTCAGTATCAAAAGGCTCGAAATACCTGTGCCTCAACCCTCTGTAAGGCCAGAAAGCTGTACGAAGAGAAAATCGTTAGGGAATCCATAGAATGCCCTAAACGCTTGTATTCGTATATAAACCAAAGGACAAAAAGAAGAAGAAATGTTCCTTCACTATGGGGAGACAGTACTGCCACATCACTAGTGGAGGACGACTTTGGCAAAGCTCAAGTATTCTCTGAATACTTTAGCGATGTATACACCATAGAAACACCCTTCTCACCAGTCCATGAAAATCCCCCCACACAAGCACTGGACAGCGTAACCATTAAAGAACTCGATGTCTTTGGTCTGCTAGTTAAGCTTGACATAGGTAAATCCACTGGACCCGATGAACTGCATCCTAGGTTACTAAAGGGATTAGCTAACTTTGTTGCGAACCCTTTAAGTGTATGTTTTAATCTATCCGTAACCCAGGGTCGTCTGCCAAAAGACTGGAAGAACGCCATAGTAAGTCCAGTCTTCAAAACAGGTACAAAACATAAGCCTAAGAATTACCGACCAATTAGCCTAACTAGTGTGGTTGTTAAAATCTTAGAAAAGATTATTCGGAAGGAGCTGTTAAAGTATCTCGATGAAAACCGGCTCCTCTCCGAAAAGCAGCATGGTTTTAGAACAGGTTACTCTTGTCTCACAAACTTATTAGTCGCTCGTGAAAGCTGGTGCGCTCTTAAGGACCAAAAATTACCTATAGACGTAGCTTACATCGATTTCAGCAAAGCTTTCGACAAAGTTCCGCATAACCGGCTATTATATAAGCTAAGGAATGTCGGGATTGGAGGCAATCTATTGATGTGGATAAAAGACTTCCTATTTGGGCGTCAACAAAGAGTAAGGGTGAACTCCAAGTTGTCTAGCTGGGAAACTGTGCTTAGTGGAGTCCCCCAGGGTACAGTTTTGGGGCCAGTGTTATTCCTCCTGTACGTAAATGATCTCCCTCGTCTACTATCGTCATCGGTCTTACTCTATGCTGATGATGTCAAGATATGGAGAGCGATACAAAGCAAGGGCGATAGCTTAGAACTTCAAAATGACCTGGAGAGATTATCTGAATGGTCCCAAACCTGGCAATTGCCGATAAACACTTCCAAGTGTATTGTGATGCATATTGGCCACCAGGGTACAGATACATACACGATGAATAACACTGAGTTACCTATTGTTCAGGCACACAATGACTTAGGCGTCATCGTTAGTCAAGACTTAAAGACTATCGCACACTGCCGTGCAATAGCCGCCAAAGGTTTTAGGACTTTATGGTCCATACGCAGGGCTTTTAGGCATCTTGACGCTAAAACGTTTCTGACTTTGTATACAGTGTTCGTACGCCCTAAACTTGAGTACTGCATACAAGCAGCTAGCCCCTGCCTAAAAAAAGACAGTGAACTCTTGGAAAGGGTTCAGAGAACAGCAACTAGGCTGATTCCCGGAATAGCGAAGCTCCCGTATGGTACTAGACTGACCAAGCTAAACCTATTCCCGCTGTCATATAGAAGAATCAGAGGTGACTTGATTACAGTTTTCAAATTGATTAATGACAAATTTGCACCTGATATGCCCTCATTTTTCTTGTCTTCCAAAACAGAAAATCTACGAGGACACTCCAAAAAAGTTCACAAGCCCCGAACGAATTACTTGTCAGCTGACTACCGACTTTCCCATCGAATAATCAACGAGTGGAATTCATTACCTCAGCACGTGGTTGAGGCTCCATCCGTCGACTCCTTCAAAAGAAAGTTGGATCAGCTGAGAGACCATCATCGCCAGGACTAACACAGGCCATCAAGCCTCCTGTCCTTTCCAAACTGAAACTGAAACTGAAAACTTTATCAACTGTATACGTATATGAGAGTTCAATATATAGGTAAAACAGACTGTTAAGTTGACGGGCGTCTCCCATTTGAGCGTCTGATGCATAAAATTAGTATAGACTGGTGAATATGTCACTCACAAATATATTTAAATAGTGTAATATATTTCGGAAACGAATTCTCAAATCCAATGAAATATGTGCCTTTGTAAAACATATATCTCAGAGATCTCCAATAACCAATGACAATATCCGCATCATCTCAAAAAAGGGCAATCAATATTTATACTTATACTTACATCTCTCCCCTTGCTAAGGTTTCCAGAAATAAGCTCAAAACAAAAGATCTGATTGATAATAGGTTCCGTTGTACACTGAAATAACTTGCTGGAAAATCTGCAGTCTTTGTAGGCAATATGCAGTTGTAAATTAACGTCGGAACGTTTAGATTCCTCAATTTCGATGTCTTCATATGTCTGAAGGTGGCTCGTAAACGCTCTCCCCTGTAGAACCTCTACCACTAATACTGCAGTGGAACTCGTATTGATTGACATACATGTTTTAGAATCTTCGTATGTACTCTTGAAACTGTCATGACATCTAGAGAAAATATTGGACTGTTCTTTAGACTTTATTTTAGAAACCAGCATGTCAATTACACCCTTAGACCTTAACATCTCTAGTAGCTCAAACTTTGTTAATGTATCTATATCAGTGTCCTCCGTACGGATAGAGGACTTTATTTTATTAATGACCCCCTCATCTGATAAGGCTTCATCGATCAGACTACGCCAACTAGTCATGTTGGGATCCCCAAAGAATTTCAGTTGCTAGTGTTTTGAATTGCTTTTATTTATATCAAGGTTGAATATCCAAGATTCAATAGTTTCAGTTTCAGTTTGGGAAGGACAGGAGGCTTGATGGCCTGTGTTAGTCCTGGCGATGATGGTCTCTCAGCTGATCCAACTTTCTTTTGAAGGAGTCGACGGATGGAGCCTCAACCACGTGCTGAGGTAATGAATTCCACTCGTTGATTATTCGATGGGAAAGTCGGTAGTCAGCTGACAAGTAATTCGTTCGGGGCTTGTGAACTTTTTTGGAGTGTCCTCGTAGATTTTCTGTTTTGGAAGACAAGAAAAATGAGGGCATATCAGGTGCAAATTTGTCATTAATCAATTTGAAAACTGTAATCAAGTCGCCTCTGATTCTTCTATATGACAGCGGGAATAGGTTTAGCTTGGTCAGTCTAGTACCATACGGGAGCTTCGCTATTCCGGGAATCAGCCTAGTTGCTGTTCTCTGAACCCTTTCCAAGAGT
Organism: Schistosoma mansoni; assembly: GCF_000237925.1. Classification (NCBI taxonomy): domain Eukaryota; kingdom Metazoa; phylum Platyhelminthes; class Trematoda; order Strigeidida; family Schistosomatidae; genus Schistosoma; species Schistosoma mansoni. The sequence continues at coordinate 60,948,160 of NC_031495.1, read as the reverse complement.
TCACTGTCTTTTTTTAGGCAGGGGCTAGCTGCTTGTATGCAGTACTCAAGTTTAGGGCGTACGAACACTGTATACAAAGTCAGAAACGTTTTAGCGTCAAGATGCCTAAAAGCCCTGCGTATGGACCATAAAGTCCTAAAACCTTTGGCGGCTATTGCACGGCAGTGTGCGATAGTCTTTAAGTCTTGACTAACGATGACGCCTAAGTCATTGTGTGCCTGAACAATAGGTAACTCAGTGTTATTCATCGTGTATGTATCTGTACCCTGGTGGCCAATATGCATCACAATACACTTGGAAGTGTTTATCGGCAATTGCCAGGTTTGGGACCATTCAGATAATCTCTCCAGGTCATTTTGAAGTTCTAAGCTATCGCCCTTGCTTTGTATCGCTCTCCATATCTTGACATCATCAGCATAGAGTAAGACCGATGACGATAGTAGACGAGGGAGATCATTTACGTACAGGAGGAATAACACTGGCCCCAAAACTGTACCCTGGGGGACTCCACTAAGCACAGTTTCCCAGCTAGACAACTTGGAGTTCACCCTTACTCTTTGTTGACGCCCAAATAGGAAGTCTTTTATCCACATCAATAGATTGCCTCCAATCCCGACATTCCTTAGCTTATATAATAGCCGGTTATGCGGAACTTTGTCGAAAGCTTTGCTGAAATCGATGTAAGCTACGTCTATAGGTAATTTTTGGTCCTTAAGAGCGCACCAGCTTTCACGAGCGACTAATAAGTTTGTGAGACAAGAGTAACCTGTTCTAAAACCATGCTGCTTTTCGGAGAGGAGCCGGTTTTCATCGAGATACTTTAACAGCTCCTTCCGAATAATCTTTTCTAAGATTTTAACAACCACACTAGTTAGGCTAATTGGTCGGTAATTCTTAGGCTTATGTTTTGTACCTGTTTTGAAGACTGGACTTACTATGGCGTTCTTCCAGTCTTTTGGTAGACGACCCTGGGTTACGGATAGATTAAAACATACACTTAAAGGGTTCGCAACAAAGTTAGCTAATCCCTTTAGTAACCTAGGATGCAGTTCATCGGGTCCAGTGGATTTACCTATGTCAAGCTTAACTAGCAGACCAAAGACATCGAGTTCTTTAATGGTTACGCTGTCCAGTGCTTGTGTGGGGGGATTTTCATGGACTGGTGAGAAGGGTGTTTCTATGGTGTATACATCGCTAAAGTATTTAGAGAATACTTGAGCTTTGCCAAAGTCGTCCTCCACTAGTGATGTGGCAGTACTGTCTCTCCATAGTGAAGGAACATTTCTTCTTCTTTTTGTCATTTGGTTTATATAGGAATACAAGCGTTTAGGGCATTCTATGGATTCCCTAACGATTTTCTCTTCGTACAGCTTTCTGGCCTTACAGAGGGTTGAGGAACAGGTAGATAAATCCATCAAATAATTAGTTCTTTAAGTCTTTTACAGTGATACCGACCCCATTAGTTTTTTTGAGATATATCCTAGCTAAAGGTGCTCGGTTACCTAACCTCATCAGATTACGAGTGGATACACCACACTGAGTTTTTTGTAACAACTAGCCTGGTTAGATAAAACACTTCTCGACTTACCTAGTCTTCAGGAGTAAAGATGGGAAAATAATTGTCCATTATCATTCCCTGGGTTTCTATTTGCTGTGATGATCCAATCTCGCTTTAAATGTATCTACAGGAGGTGTTGATATTACGTATTCTGTTAAGGAATTTAAGTAATTAACTAATCGGCGTGACAGACAGAAATCTAGACGTAAACTATTTGATCTCGGTTTTTGAAATTTCTCAAATTATCAGTCTTAGACTGAAAGGGAAAGGTAAAACATATTATTATTCAGATCATCATTCAGTATGCGTTAACCCAGTATTAAATAACACCGTAACATGCGTTAAGGTAGAGAACATAGGCTGAGGCGTCTCGGTTTTTCTTGATAAGGAAGATCAGCAAAACCTTTCATCACTTTTGTCTCTCGCTGTTGAATTTGTTCTAGCCTATTCGATTCACCGGGAAGTGCTGGGATTAGTTCTGAATTATTTAGTAGTTTTTCGTCAGTTGATGAGAAACAAAAGTGTTCACTGAATAGTTCCGTAACAAGTTAAGGATCTTCGTATACTTATTTGTCTTTAATAAATATGTTCCCTCTGGATTTAGAACGTTTAGGTTTATTTTGAAAGGGTATGGTCAGTTCGGAGGAGTTATAATTAAGTTCGACAGCCCGTTTTACAAGTTCGACTGTTTTTTTGTGTTCGGACAAGTATTTCTGTCATCGTTGCTAAAGAGGAAAAGTCGTTAAAGTTGTGGAATCGAGTACAATGTCTTTGAAGACTTCTTCGTGCACCGATCAGTACATACAGATCTTTAGAGGACTTAGGTCTCCAGTATTCTAAAGATTTGATTTTGTAGATAATACTTCTGATGTTTTGATAAAATATATTGGTTAGTGTGTTGGTATTGTTTGCAGTAAAGAAAGTTTCCCAATCAGTGCTTCTTAGGTAATTATGGAAGTTATTCCAGTCAACCTTAATATAATTTCTACGAAGTGCTACAGTTTTACGTCTGCCGGTTGTGGTTTTTATATTAAGGTCAAGTATGACAATGTTGTGGTCACTGCGTGGAAACGTTTTTCCAATATATACAGTATTGGGGGTGAGGCCACTGGTTAGGACTAAGGCCAGGATATTTTACTATTGTTGTTTTTATTATTTTTAAATTATTCGTTTATCTCAAAAGTCTATATCCATTACACTATTATGATCATGGTTGTACCCTTTCACTATGTGTTCTTTTCTTTTCTCTCTCCTTTTTTTCACTCTAAATAAATATTATTCTTAAGATTACGCAGCTTTGGATTAAGACAATAATTTGTGTTACGCTGAATTTAACTTATCAGACTCATTTTATCTTCACTATGTATATACACCTCATACATATTGATTATCTTTTGCACTTAATTGAAACTTTCATAGCATCACCCAAAACTATGACTGCTATCGCACAAACACTTATTCTAACGTCATATCTTACTGCAATAATAAGTTATTTACTTATTAATTTATTCTGTTTCGTTCTATTTTTAATGCTCATTTTGCGATACATACATAGTTGTTTATTCTTGTTCTGCGTTAAGATATTTACGTATTCCGCGACTCCTTTATTTCTATTTCCTTAGTTTCTTCCTTTCCTCCTTCAAAACCAATTCAAAATTCTTGCCAATTACGCAGAACCTGATTTATTATTACTATTCTATTATTAATATTTTATTTTTCCTTCCTTTCTCAAACATGGCAAATGTGATGCTAACATTATTGAAAATTGTGTATAATTGCATTTTTGAAGAAACCCGAAATGGTTTCTTCACAGAACTTATGTACCCATAAGATGTTTGTGAATAATAATAATAATAATAAGTGTGTTGTTATCTGTAAAATAGTTTTGATTGTTAAGCTCGTAATCTCGGTTATAGCTAATTATGTTAGTGTGAGCATGAGGAGGACCTGCTGCACGTAACTGGAAGTAGTTACGACCGTTGTTCTTCATGGAAGCCGCTTTTATGTGGTGGGTTGGTACTGAAAGGTGTGGAAAGTTTTCTTCCTGAGAGTAATTACAATTGTGATCCTGGTTTTAGGCTTTAAGGGGTGAGTGGAGTGATCAGTACTCTGGTAGTTTTTGTTAGCGTGCGTGCAAAAATGTCCGTTCATTCCCAAAATTAAAACAGGACCTGAAGCAAATGTTGAACACGACTGTGATTGATACTACAACGAATGTTAATGAATGGAAACAGATTAAGAATAAGAAACGATCTAATGTTGCTAAAGAAAATCCAGTCCTCCAAGCAGTACCTGAGAAGTTGAAGTCTTATCGTAATGACTAGTAAGTTATTTTTCATAGAGTCAAGGAAAGTGGAAGGTCAGAACCGAAAACTCGCTTCAAGAATGACATTGAGCTGATAAAAGGTCTACTTTATCATCCAGTGCCTCAAGACATCTTTGATGACATCTTGCTAAAGGTTCATAGACTAGGTAGCCGAATGGACTTGAAACAGGCTTCTAAACGTAGTATATAAAACTCCTAATGAAAGGGACGTAAATAGAAACAAACCATGGGGATAAAGATACTTCGTCTGTAATGATTGGCGGCTCACCGACCGTATAAAAAGACGAGGAGCTGAAAATGTACAAAAATCAATGTTAGATGCTAGAGAGGAGGACCTCAAAATTGTAGGTTATCGGGTGATGAGGCTTCGACAGAGAATGGTGCTGAAGCCACTACGAGTGCAGTACGATGCTATTTAACTGATCTTCGGATCTGTCACACAAATGCCCGTAACTTGGTCACCAAGCGATCAGAGCTAGGTGTACAGATAGACACTACCAAGGCGGATGTAGTTCTTGTAACAGAAACCTGGCTTACGCAGTCTGTAGGCAGTAGGAAACTTTACTTTGAGAGTTTAACACTGGTAAGAGCCGACAGAACCCAGAATCGCAAAGGTGGAGTAGTTCTATTCATTAGAAATACTATGTTTACCACTATCGAAAACATATCCCATGGAACGGGAACATGTGAATAGGTTAGTTATCACTTGAAACGCAGAGGACAAGAGCGGCTGATTGTTTTGGTCTACCGCAGTCCAAGCAGCGAGGTAAATGAGATTTCGCCAGACGGTTTGAACACTCGGTCAATAAGTTGTCGATGTTCACCCATAAAAGACTTCAATGCACCTACAGTCGACTGGAAAAATCTAGGGACTTAATCGACAGAAAATTCTCTCGAACGAAAACTATTTGATACGGTTATCACATGTGCCCTGGTGAAACATTCTCACTGGGTTTCACATAGACTCATTGTGAGGGTGACGTCGCAAACCTCCATTATATCCCACCCTTAGGTAAAAGGGATGATGCAGCTATAGTCTTTGATTTCCGTATAGTTTTCAGCAACGAGCATATGTCAGACCAACCCAGACCTGACGCCCAGGAAACAAATATGGAAGATATTATGCAATCAAAATCCGCAGTAAGTTGGACAGTAGAGTCCGAGTCCCCAATAAAAACCTCTTGAGATGTATCTAGAAATTTGTACTTAAAAGTCACCACACCTTACATTCCTTGGACTACATTAAGGGGTATGAGAAACTCCCCATTGTGGTTCAGTAGGGAGATTCTAAATCTACTCCATACGAGGAGAAGAATGTGGGAGAGATTTAGGTCATTGGGTAATGGCGAGACAAAATCTCAATATCGAGAATCTCGAAGTATTTATGCCTCGACTGTCTGCAAGTCTAGATGGTTGTACGAAGGAAAACTTGTTGAGGTATTTATAGAATTCTCTAACAGCTTATATTCGTATGCAAATCAGAGAACTAAGAGAAAATGAAATATTCCATCATTATAGGGAGACAGTAATTCCTAATCATGAGTAGAGAACGACTACGGTAAGGCTCAGGTATCCCCAAATTATTTTAGCAATGTATATACTATAGAGACACCCTTCCCTTCAGTCTATACAAGCACTCCCCACATACATTTGACACTACCACCATTAGGGAACTCAATGTCTTTGGTCCGTTAAATGAGCTTGATATAGGCAAATCCACGGGACCCGATGAATTGCATCCTAGGTTGCTAAAGGAACCAGCTAATTTCTTTGAGAACCCCTTAAGTACATGTTTCAATCTATCCGTAACCCGAGGTCGATCATTACAACACTGAAAGAACGCCATAATAAGTCCTGTCTTCAAAACAGATACGTGGCATAAACCTGAGAACCTTCAGCCCGTAAGCCTGACTAGCGTAGTTGTTAAAATTGTAGAAAAGATTATTCGGAAGGAGTTGTTTAAGTGCCTCGATAAAAGTCGAATTCTTCCTGAATAGCAACATGGCTTTAGAACAGGTCAATTCTGTCTTATTAGTATCTCATGAAAGTTGGTGAGCTCTCAAGGACCAAAAGTTACCTAAAAAAGTGCATCCTTAACTCAAACATTGCATATACGTGGCCATCCCTTATCTAAAAAGACAATGAGCTGTTGGAGAACGTTCAAACGACAGCAGCTAAGATAATTCTCAATATAACAAAGCTCCCGTACGATACCTGATTGACCTAACAAAACTTATTTCCATTATCATATAGAAGAGCCAGAGGGGACTTGACTACAGATCTTAAACTACCTTATGATAAATTTGAACCTAATATACCCCCATTTTTCGCTTCTCCCAGAATGAAGAACTCACGAGGACACTCTAAGGATGTCCTTAATATCAGAATAAATAACTTGTCAGCTGACTGTTGACTTTCCCATAGCATCCTCAACGAATGGGTTTCGTTACCTCAAAACATGATTGAAGCTCCATCTGCTGACTCTCTTAAAAGACATTTGAATCGACTGAGAGACCACTGTTGTCATGACTAACACAGGCTACCCAGCCGCCTGTCCTTTTCAGACTGAAACTGAAACGTTTGAGTACGCCAAGCTGTTTTACGTTTTTAATCTTGTAATTCAAAATTTGTCGTTGTCATGGTTATCTCTTCAGTTACTATTCCAAAGAAGACTTCGTCAAACAAGCTGAAGAATTTGTTTTCAAAAGACGTAAACAACTTGGATGACGTTAGAGGTTTGTAACTTCTAATGTTATTTGAGGATGTGAAGAATTTTTAAATTTTTCAATGAATGTCAAAAGTCAAATTATCCATAGCCAAGAACTTTCAACTCCATTATAAAAGTACATCTTGAAACTCTAGTGGCATTAGATTCTCCATCATGTTAGTTGGTTATCTCATGAAACATGTAATAAATTAAGTTTTCTTAGTGATTTAGAAAACTAACGAAAATTTCGGAAACCGACAGTGCTTTTTAAGATATCACGATACTATTTTTTGTTGCTAATTCACGATTGCTATCTGATCACTGTTACTGAGAGGCGAAATTCTTATAACTTACGCAACAAAATACTCGAAAGACTGAATGTTTGAACTTCTAATCTGAAGTATTTATGTGAGCATTTGTATGGGTATTTATGCGGTACTAAGAAAACAGAAGAACCCTTTAACTGTAATTTTTCGCGTTACTCTTCTGAAGAAAACATATAAGACCGTTGGAATGCATCTATCTAGTGAGTTGTAACCACTTATTAGCGTCATCTGTGCTAGTATTCGACCATTAGTGCCCGTTTGACTCCGGTGTAATCGAACGATTATAAATGTTAATGAAATGTAGATCCTAATTATTTGATCTATATTCTATCGACTTAATAGGTTTAGAACAACGAAATATCAAAAGCTGAATATGAGAGTGATTGTGAACGGATATATTTCGAACATCTATCAATAAACACAGAAGATAAGAGGCATGAATCAGAGGAGACCAAGTCTACTTGATGAATTATGGATAACTCACCTTTTATATGAAAAATGACAACGTATAAATTATCAACAACCAGTTAGAGTGAGAATGATAGACATACATAAAGCAAACCCATGTAAAAGCTTATATGATGCAATTATCAAGCTCACAAATGACAATGTTTAAAGGTAGGTCATAAAATACCTAACTAGATTAGAATGACAAAAAAGACCACCAAACCGATGCGATTAGAGCTGTTGTAGATTTTTGAATAAAAGCTTACTTATTTGTGAGTTTTCTGTGTCACTTCCCAATTAGAGGTCTCTTACTCTATGAAAAGCAAAGTATTATAATATTTTAACTCCAGTCGTAATTTACGACAGTGATATGTAACATGTAATGATATTTTAACTCTCTAAAGAATCAAGTAACCATTATCCACGACTCTAAGATCTCAGAACTAAACATGTAAATTTAATCTGCTAGATGCTTGTCAGCAAAGTTTGGGAACCAAGATGCCATGAGTAATTGCGATGTATCCATTTTTTATGACTTTTCACACGTAAAGTTAAGTAAATCTTTAAATGATTCACGTTTGAATCTTATGGTTTCTAATGTCAATATTTCGATTCTTTCAGGAAACGTAAAATATGTTGACATTCAACTACTCGAACCAACTGTTAATCATCGGGGTATACCTTCAGCTAAGCCGACTTATTACCAAAGAATATCTTGTAACACGCTGATGATAGGTTAGTAAATTACCATGCAAAATAATTAGTTTAAAATCTACTTTCGCTGAAGTTATATAGCATATTCAGTTTATTCTTTAGACAATAACGCCTTGGTTATAAAAGAAATTTATTTTTGGGTTGTTTATATTCATTCTCAGTTGCCTGATCAAACTGTATTTTTTTTCGAAGGAAATAGACAAGTGGAGATATCAGCCTGAATTCTTCTCTGATGACTTACCTAAGTTAATGATCTTTTTCATGAAGACGACTAAGTTGCTTATTTATCTCCAGCTTTTCACTAAATTCATTCTTTAGGCTTACTTATATCTGTTCTTCTTCATATAGCTGAGTGATTAGAAATTTGGTTATTTGGAAAAAGTTAACAGTTTTTGTGATTCAGAAATTTTATCGGAAGGAGATTTTGCGGAGATTTCAGTGTTTTCATAGTTGAAAGCGTTAGTCAACTGAAGCTAGACCACCGCTGAGGAGTCCCACAGTAGGACGAAACGGCCGTTCAGTGCTTCCAGGTTTTTCTTGGTGGTCTAGCTTCAATTGACTCACGCTTTCAACCATTCAGAAATGTAATAATAAACATTTAGAAATGACAGTTGCATTATATTACTAGTTTGATAAAGCAAATAGGAGCGAAAAAAGTCTGGGGCATAGAAGGCAAATAGTGTCAGTGCCAAGGAGATCATAATTTGTTCATTTTTTGTTAATAGACGAAACTGTAATCACAAAGACATTTTTTGTAATTAGTATTTCCTCGTGAAGTTTATTATTGTCTGACTGATGGTTGAAAAACTCATTTGCTGATTTCTCCGAATTCCAGGGTCATTTTAGGTTAGTAGATGAATATAGTATTTCAACCTTGATTTTATCTTCATTAAATACCAAACTTTATTTTGCATTATTTCCTCCTTTTTTGAGTTCTGTCGTTGGGGCTTTATTGTTGATGGGTCGTGCGTCGGCTTCCTTATTGACTTCACGATTGAATGAGACCGTATTAAAACAACTTTGGTCGTTCATAAATAGCAGTTACCATAGTGTGAATTGAATAAATTGGAAGATTTACCGATTAGATATTGAATGTTTATGTAACGATCCAAAGATATCATTTAAAAAGGTTACTTTAAACATGTTCTTTTTCATAAAATCTGAAATGTTAGAGCACAACGAAAATACAAAACTTACCCAGTGCTTTTTTTTATGACAAGGTTTCGAATGAGATCAAGGTTGATCTTTTACACTTTCCCTACCAAAACACCATTTCTATTCCACGGGACCGTTGGATAAATGCTTCGGACCAGTCAGTCAATTACCAGAGACTTTGGAATTCTGGGTCACACTTTTAGTTGGTTATAAATTTGCAATTAAATAGAATCAAAAAAAGTTGTTCAATTTTTTTTATCTAATTTCAGTTCCGTTACAAAATAATCTTAAAATCTCTGAAATCGGAGAGGTAACATAAACCATTTTTATTAACTAAAATTTATTTATTTAACGAAGTTTTAGTGCTGAAGTTCTCACACAAATCATTTAGTAAATGATTATTCCTCTTTAATGATCAGATGGATTCCAAGCAAACAAATTAAAACGCCCTACAAATCGTTATTTAAGTACAAACTTAAATAATTACAAAAAAACACCTATACAATTGAATCGTTCTGTTGAATCATCATTATCATGCACACAGAAAAATAAAAGCAGCGAACAAGTGAACGAAGATGTGAAAAAGACATTGAATCATCATCATCATCACCAACAACAACTTCAACGACAAAAATTAAATTCATGTTCACTACCACGATCATCATTATCACTATCCTCGTCTTCTTCACTTTCATCGTTTACACTAAAAGGATCTAGAGATTCAATCAAACTGAGAAATACAGCAACAAAATTAACTACCACTAATTTATGCTCAAAAGATACATTGATGAAAAATAATGAAAAAGACAGTAATAAACCATCCAAAAATAACTATGATTTATTGAATGATGAAGACATTTTATCAAGTGAAATGTCCACTGTTTTCATGAAAGATGATAGTGTCAGAAAACAAACAATCCTATGTTATGAACAGTAAGTAATGATTTGGTTATCCTGATACCTTGATTTTCGTTCTTTTTTAATGATTCACAGATAGAATAGTGAACTGCGAGAAGTCAGCTTTATTTGGAGAATATGATTAAGATGGGAAAAAGTTTTTGTTACGTCCTTGATCTGTCTACCCACTTTCGTGCCGAGGATAACTTGTCTAATGTAGATTAAGACCTTGACGCGATAGACTGACTGGCTTAACCTTGAGACTAGTATGCATGAGTTCGAAGTGGGGTAGAAAGAAGAAAACTATTATATCCCCGATTGGCTGACAAGCACGCAAGAGAGAGGGAAGACAAGACAACTGGAACACTACTCGCTTTATTCCAATCCCGATCTGGTACCCCATATTCCGAATTCAGATTAGTGTAAAAAGATACATGAGTAAATAGATGTCTAACCTGAACACAACGTACAATAATTAGGAAAATACAATTATGTTCAAAACTGGGGGATTAGAGTAGAAAATAGAGTACAAAAGGATACGTCTAAATTACAATAGCTTTGAAACAGAGAATGCTATGGCGGTGAATCATACATCAAACGAAAGCTTATGATCTGTAGAATAGACTAGGGGTAAAAGTAAATGTTGCAGTTTTACAAGCCTTGAATTAAATGAAATAACGTCCCCAAAAATAGCTTCCGTAGTTTGTCAAGACTTCTTGTTTCTCTGTTCACATCAGTTTTCCTTGTCGATCAACAGGATATGTAGTGAACCAAGTGGTTGATTTGTCTTAGTCTCTGAATACTAGAACAAATCACTTTCATATGAATTGAAAAGATAATCTTTGCATATCTTAACGAGTAAATTACTGTTCAGTTGAACTGCTAAAATTTAATTGTAGGTACTTTTATAGTTTACCTACTGAATGGATACGGTGCAATTATTCCTTAATTTCACCGTTACATTTCTGATAGGTTTCCCCATTTGGATATTTCCAAAGCTAATGATCAAGGTTTGGTCAATCTGAACTTATTAGTTTCATAAGGATAGACAATACTTCAATTCAACTGATCAGTATAACTGAGTTGTCTTGAATATGAAGGACATTTAGAAAATGACTCAAAGAATTTTCAACCATGAATCAGGTCAAGTTAATAGAATCGTGCAACATTTATATTTATCTATCGAAGGCATCTTTTTAGGCTTTTGACATAAAGATATATTCAAGTAAACATTCTATTAATCTGATGGTTTCCCCACAAATCAGTGATGTCGTGAATTTACACATAACTATTTACATTTAATTAAACTATACATTTCTTAATTAGTAACTTTTTTTCACCAAAGATATTGAATGAGCTGTAATGAAACAGTTATAAGTTTCTAAGATAGGTGAAATCATTTAACACCACAAGTCAATATGATTGAAATAGCTATTAAAAGTTAGGGGAACTCAGATAACTATTTTTAACTAAATGGTAAACATGCTAGCGGTTAATAATTTAAAAAAAAACTAATCTAAGAATAAAATATTTGTAAATAAATCTTAGACTTTGAACATTTCAACTAAAGAAATTTTCAAAGTGCATGATTGAACCGTTCATGTGTGTGTGTGTGTGCATATACTGTAGTGTGGTCTACTTACATCCATATAAGTAGTATATGGCGATGGTCAGACATAGAATGTATTTTGGCAGAAGACCGATAAGGAAAGAACTGAAATGAAGCGCAATTGGTAGGAAAATTCATAAACAATGAAATCAGAGAAGATGGACTTATATTTGCAGAAGAAACAGTCAACATTGAGACAATTGATTGTTATTTTGAAAATTAATTGTTTAGTGAGATAGTCTATAATTTGTGTCTAAATACATTCGATTGTCCCCAACCGGTGTTCTGTTCACTACAATACACTTGTTTACAATTGTGAACAGAGAGTACTGATTTCTAGAGTATAAGTAAATCAATATTACAGAAAGTATCATTATCCAAGTTACATGTATTCCTTTTTAATCATTTATTGTGATGTAAATGTCGTTATTCAATCCCCGCCCCCAATATTTTCTTTCCTTCTTTCCATAGAATGAACTTAAAAACTTGTCCAATCATTGATTCAAATGAAATATGTCACTTTTTAAGTCTTCAATATAATCAAATTCATCGAATTGAACATTTACACCATCTTACAAAACTTGTTTATTTAAATATATCAGATAATCAATTAACAACAATGAATGGTCTTGAAACTTTATATTCTTTACGTATATTATTATTAGGAAATAATCAAATTAAACAAATTTGTGCTCTAAACAATCTATATAACCTTAATGTACTTGATTTAAATCATAATCAAATTCAAATAATTGAAAATTTAATACATTTAAAAAAATTATATTGTTTAAATTTATCATTTAATTATATTACCACTGTTACTGGTTTATCTGGATTAATTTCATTAACTGAATTAAATTTAAGACATAATAATATACTACTTATTGAACCTATTGATAATGTTCCAAAATTAATTTGGATATTTTTAAGTTTTAATCATATTAAAAGGTAAATTTCTATAATTATTCTCTGTAATAATTTTCTATATATCATACATATTAATTTGAATAATGGTAAAGTATTACTTACTGTTAAAATAGATATTGGTTGGGGTCCTCATGACTATCGTAACCAATGGTTGGAAACTCTAGGTGACATGACTCAGAATCGATCACAATGGCGTAGGTGTATACATTGTTTATCTTCCCTTAAACCTTGAGATTAAAATTGCTACAAAACTTTGTTCCTTCCTATACTATATCCTTATATACAACCTATCTTTTATATATTACCACCACTAAATTAACTACTTCTATGAATTTGATGTTCATCTTGTGCTAATGAGGTATGTCAACTTGGACCGATGCATATATATGCCTGGTCCTACGTTGTAGCTGACTGACTGACTGAATATTATAAACTGTTGGTTGATCTTACTAAAAAGAATTAAAAGTTCATTGAGGTGAGGTATATTTCTAACAAATATCTAAAGTATTAATTTGAAATTTATTGCAATAACTTTAAAAGTATACAGATCTTTTTTGTCTATCATATTTGATCATTTATAAGTTGATATAACAAAAATTAAAAGTATAAGCAAAGATGGATAGTCGCTAGCAGTGGAATCCAGGACGCGCGTCTCGTCCCATTTGGGACTCGTCTGCTCGATGTACCTGCATCTCAGAGTTGATGTTCACTCTGGGACTCGAACCCAGTACCTTTCACTTCAAATGCCATCGTGTTATCCACTCAGCTACTGAGTCCTGATAGCCACTTGTTTGTGCAATGGGGTGAAGTTTAAATTCACTCAGTATTGTTTGTTTGTATCTTTTCATTGATGTTTAGGACTGCAACTGGTCAGTCTCTTATTAATTAAAATGAAATAATTATGACATAGTACCTGACTTTTTACATTTTGTTCAACTGAAACTAACTTTTTTCATGAAACTATTTCCATCTTTAATACACAATAATCAGGTTAAATCGGTACTGTCCAACTTAAGGACTTACATTTTACGTACAATTTACTTAACTATTATCGATTTGTGCTCATTTCTTCTCATTCTAATCACTTCATATTTTATAGTTTAATTCAGTGAAATACTCTGTAAGTAATTTAATTGGGCATGATATCTCTGAAGTAACTCACAGTTGTTACTTTTTTTCATTTCTATAAAAAAAATACGTAAAACATTATACACTTGTAGGACAATTACCATTATTAATACATCAGAAGATTTGAATGAGTAATGATGATAATTTGATAAAGTTGTAGAGTTCTGTCTTTTGACATACTTTATCAAGATATAAATGTTAGTTTTTGAAAGTCATACTTCTTTAAATAATCAGATGTAATATTTAATAGTGAGAAAAAATTCATCATAAAATGGGGCTACGTATTATGATGGAAGGAACTGAAATGATTACAACCAATGGATTGCATTGAATAACGCAGATGTTTAGAGAATAACTAATTATTTTGTATTGTTTTTTTGAATTTTCCTATTGATGTTTAGGACTACAACTGATCAGTCTCTCATTGGCATATGTACATACTGTGTGTATTGCCTTAAGTCATAAGTATTATAAGCGATGATGGTGGCTAGCAGTTGAATCCAGGATTCCCGTTTCGTCCTATATGGGACACGTCAGCTCGATGTACCTGCATCTCAGGGTTGATGTTCACTCAGAGACTCGAACTTAATACATTTCGCTTTAGACGTTATCGCGTTATCCACTTAGAGAATAATAATGTTTTTCTTCCCCCTTCCTACACATACATTACGATCTATATCACTGAACAGGAAGAATATCAGAAGATAATAACTGGCTTGTGATTGTGAAGAATCATTACCCCGTGATAATATGATTTCATGCACATATTTTAAAAGCAATCGAAATTTATAGAGGAAAAGTGATTCAATGAAGTCCAACGATTGCTCCAACAATATGTTGATGGAACCATTTCCTTTAAAAATGCTTAGACTATTTTCTAATTTCTACAACTTCTGTATTTTACATACACTCAACATTCGTCCCTTGATTCTTACGTAACTACTATAATACTGACCTTTTCATCAAAATAGTTTATTAGTTCCTTCTTTTTATATATCATTCAACGTCGCAACTGTTTGATTCTTCGAATAATTACTTTGGTTATTATAATCTTTCTTCTATTTACTCAATATTATTTTATGATCAATTATTCACTATATAATTATTGCGTAATGTAACTTATTTTTTAAATATTTGAACACATAAATATTGGTACAAACGGGCACCAGATACATGTGCGCCACACAAATCTCATCTGATTTGTGTGAGGGCTGTGATACTGCCCGGGTGCCAAAACCAAAGCAAGTGGTTTTCTTAGGAGGCCACACTCGGAGCCTTTGACCTAAAGATCTGATCCACAAGGCAGTGGAGCATCGTAAGGAGACGCATTCCCATGGTAGTCGGTGACCAACAATTGATTCATACACCATTTATTCCTTCAGGATACTGGAGCCCATGTGCACCATTGGTTTGGAATGAGGGTTTTCCAACTCCCCTAGGTGAACTTTCCGTGTCCACTGACCCGATTAAGGCGCCGGACATTCGCTTTTCGTCCTCTCACTTTCGTAAACAACACCCCCGTCACGAGAAGGCAGTGAGTAGGACTTCTGTGGAAGTAGCTGTATACGCGTGGCGATGTGAGAGCATCTGGAGAGGGAGAGCGGACTCTTCCTACTCTCGGCCGTACCAGGGCATTCGGGGGCTCTATGAGTATTATTTGATTGTTGTAAATTATATATAGGTATTAGTGTAGAGCGATGATAGAAAACTCATTGAAAAGAAACTTCTTCGCTCGACTGGTGCATTTTTTACTAAATTTTAAAATGAGAATTTTCAGTAAATAATAATCTATCCAGTGAATTTATTCAAACAACTTAAAAGTACGCATTTAAATCAGAAGCTGAAACTTCTATCTAATCTTTTTAAAATGTCAATATATAGTTAGGCTTCTTCTTACTAATTTACTGATTGATAGACTTTACTCAATAACGAACAAAACATTTGGAATGAAATTGGTGTTCATCCAACAATCAGTTTGTTCATGTAATCAAATGGATATTATATGAAACTGTCTGTTTATTGTACATGAGTCTGCTAAGATTACATATGGTACAACTTACTACACTTTTCCCCTATTTGATTTCAGTTGGTCACAGATTAGTGGTCTAACCAATTTAAATTTATTTGCTCAAGTTACTTTGGATGGAAATCCCATTGTATCTGATCCAACTTATCGGAAGATGATATCAAGTGATAAAAGATTTTTCAAAGACAATACAACTGTTTATCCGTTAAAAGTAAGTTCTTACTAATCGTGCTAATCGATGATTTCGCTTTTTTTTGAATAATGGCTAGTTTGACATAATGTATAGATTAATTCTTGAATGTAGGCTAACATGTGAACTGAGTTGAAGGGATTTACTGTCCAAGAGAGTTTACAGCTTGAAATGGTCGTCTCACGTACGTTCAATGAGAAATCATCATTTTTGTAAACATTCTACATCTGTAGTAAATATTTCTTGTAACTCAACTTTCACTCTGTCATATTTTCTTTATTGTTGTATTTATCAATTCTAAGTATATCGGGGACTAAATATAAACATTTTTACTTAGTTCTTAGTGAGCTACAAGCTACCTATCATGATATTTTAAATTTCGTCTGAAAATTCAAGAGCATCAATCTTAAATTCGATTGGTTCGTCAGCCTAATATAGTTACCCCAGTAGTTATTCTATATTTGTTCTTTGCGTTTTCAAGTTGATTCAATATTTATTTCTAACATATAATGAGTATAATACGTCTAAAATTATTTTAGCAAACGTAGTTTAAATAAACTTTCTTAGAATAATATATAATCATGTCTATTTCCATGGCATCTTGACAATCGGATACAACCTCAAGAAATAAGTGCGTCAATTTTATCAGCGTAAAGTAATAAGTATAATTCAATTGGAAATAGTTTGGATTATCCTGTTGTTGATATTTTTGATTGGGATCTAGTTCATCGTAAACATACTGTGAATATGAAGTATTACAATCTTTAGTCTAATATATACAAATACAAAATATTAACATTAGAAAAAACAGAGCTATATATTTAGATAATTCAATGTGATAACAAAGTTATGTGATAAATTAGGACGATGCATTTAAATTAATCTGATAAGACATTGATTTATCATGATGTTGATATGCAAAAGAAAAGGTCAAGATTAATGAATGAGGGCACAGGATCAACAAAAACAGTAAAGAGAACATAAACCACAAAACTCTGAACGTTAGATTTAAAATGAATATCACGAGGATAGATTTAGAGTACAAAGTGTTTTTGAGTCATCAAAGACAGTTCGAATCTTCGAATCTCTAAAGTCTCAATGGAGAGCTGTACTTGTCCCAATGTATTTTTATACAACACTACGAATGACTGGTTTGAAATCAACTTTATGACCCATTTCAACTAAATATTCGACAATGGATAAAGATATTTATTTATCATATGTTCTTATCAAAGCATTGGATTCTATTTGTTTTTTAGCCAATCCGATACCTGTCCAACCACCTTACATGTAGGTCATGATTACGCCTCCCTCTATTTGTGTCCATGTATATATGTGAACTGAAAAACACACCAGGATCTAACTCTAGTTTCCATGCTTTTTTTAGTTAATGGTTATGCATGAAAATCGCCTTTTCAATACTGATGAGTTTGGCTGAGTAAAATTTAGGCCTTTGTCTCAGATCAAGGCTACCCGATTCAGTTCCAAGTTGTCAGGTGATGAAGATATACCTTTATGAGTGCCGAAAATGTAGTAGGCATCGGAATAATGCTGTCTTCACATTGATTTTCAAAATCTAATGAATATTCACTTTGCATCAATTTTTCGGTTAACAACTTTGCTTTAACTTTAATACTATAGTTGTGCAAATGTGATTAATCATAGTGAATAAGTCTTTTAACAACCCTTTGTTGTATTGATCTGTAAAATATCAGGAAAAACTGAGGCACTTACCTATCCTAGTAAGCTTTATGCGAATGTAGCATGTAATTGAACTATCTCTCGTAATAATACATATATATCTAAGATGAGAAGTTAATTACTCATCATCTCTTCACATGAGAGTTTATTTATTTATTTAAACACATAAATATTGGTACAAACGGGCACCAGATACATATGGGCCACACAAATCTCATCTGATTTGTGTGAGGGCTATGATACTGCCAAGGTGCCCAAACAGAATCAGGTGGTTTTCTAAGGGCGCCACACTCGGAGCCTTTGACCTAAAGATCTGATCCACAAGGCAGTGGAGCATCGTAAGGGGATGCAGACCCATGGTAGTCGGTGACCAACAATTGATTCATACACCATTTATTCCTTCAGGATACTGGAGCCCATGTGCACCATTGGTTTGGAATGAGGGTTTTCCAACTCCCCTAGGTGAACTTTCCGTGTCCACTGACCCGATTAAGGCGCCGGACATTCGCTTTTCGTCCTCTCACTTTCGTAAACAACACCCCCGTCACGAGAAGGCAGTGAGTAGGACTTCTCTGGTAGAGGCTATATACGCGTGGCGATGTGAGAGCATCTGGAGAGGGAGAGCGGACTCTCTCCACTCTCGACCGTACCAAGGCATTTGGTGCCATGAGAGACCGATATCCTTTTGAAGTAAAATAATTATTCAATGGGATAAAGAATATGACATCGAAATGCATTAAGTACATTAATGTAGCCGAATTTCAGTCCATTAGTCATTGGTTGAAACATTAATATCAAGACTAACCTAGTTAAATAAATAAATAAATATAGAAAGATGGTATACACTATGACTTGATGTATAAGTTTTTGTATAATCAGTGAGTTACTCAAACAGAAAAGCGTAGAATACGAAATAAACACATTCTAAAAAGATTATTTAATGATAGAGATAACTGGCAGATATGTAAAGTAACGTCAACAGGAAATAATTTATTATAATTATATGGTAGAATGTCTCTGTCAAAGGCTTTAGTAGATCGACAAATTTTAAAACATCTAGTCTTTTTCTCACAAATTTAGAAAATGTAATGGGAATGTAGAGTTTGTAATTGTACCCAAGCATTCTGTTTAAAGTATTATAAAGCCTTTAAGTAACTGTTCCATATTGTGTGCAAAAATACTTTAATGAAGGATGGTTAGCTACTTATCATAGCCAGATATTTTCTATGGAAACAGATTATAAAAAACTATTCTGAGGAAAATAGATGATTAAGGATGAAGAATGTGTTTGTAAAATCTCAGCGAATGAATTTTGATTTATTTCATATTGATTCGCTGGGATTTTACAAATACGTTCTTCCTCCTTAATTACTTACTTACTTACGCCTGTTAACCCTCGTCGAGGAGCATAGGCTGCACATCAGCATTCTCCTTCCAACTCTGTCCCAAGCAATCGTTTCCAGTTCCTTCCAGTTGTTATTCATCCTTTTCATATCTGCTTCTATTTCCCGGCATAATGTGTTCTTTTGCCTTCCTCTTTTCCGCTTCCTTTCCGGATTCCAAGTTAGGGATTGCCTTGTAATGCACATTGGTGGTTTCCTTAATGTATGTCCTATCCACTTCCAACGTCTTTTCCTAATTTCCTCTTCAGCTGGAAGCTGGTTTGTCCTCTCCCATAAAACACTGTTGCTGATAGTATCCGGCCAGTGAATGTGGAGTATTTTGAGTAGAGGACTGTTTATAAATACTTGTACCTTCCTGATGATGGTCGTAGTAGTTCTCCACGTTTCAGCTCCGTATAGCAGGACTGTCTTGACGTTCGTATTGAAAATTCTCACTTTGAAGTTAGTTGACAGATGTTTTGAGTTCCATATGTTCTGCCTCCTTAATGTCTCACATCAACTCGGTGCTCAAATAATGTGAAACTATTCAATCACATTTAGATTATTGTTAACATTTTTGTTTATCTTTGGATGTCTTTAAGACAGTTAACTCGATTTCTTTACGCTAGTTTTTTTTATTTTTAAAGCCTAATCCTAGTAAAGCAATCAATAAAATGAATATGGATGAACAATGTTTACTTAAAAGAAATGTACCGATTTCGTTTTTATTGGAAAATAAACAACATTTTCCAGATGAACAACAACTTACGACGACAACAACAACAAATATTGTTCATGAACTGTTGAATTATTTCAAAGAAAAGGAACAGCATGATAGTATACTTAGAGCAAATTCTGTTGATAAGTTAGTTATAAATTTGATGTATATTTGAGCGAACAATTGTTTTCAATAACTTCATCATCAGACTCTACAGTTACAAGTCCATAATTATGATATTTTACAAAGGCCAAAACAAGGCATCCATTAATGAATTTGACAGTGTTATATGTTAATAACAGTGAACGTTTGCATCCGTCACGACATAAACCCTTCAAATTTTTGTTATTTGTAAATTAAAAGGGTTATTTATTAGAGGTCAGAATGATTTGAAGTAAAGTGTCAAATCACTATCTGTATAATAATAGTATAACAAGAGGAAAATAAATCATGTGAATGAAATGCATAGTAGGAGAATTTCGTCTTGTTAATTGAGGTAATAATGATCATAATAATACCAGAGTGGGGGTTTGTGGAAATTGTAGTAACTTTAATGGTTGAACTCATGAGTCGATCTAAGCACGACCACCATTGGAAACCTGGAAGCACTGGAAGTCCATTTCGTCCTAGTTTAGGACCCCTGAACAGTACGCTGTGACCAATGGAATTTGATCCGTGTCGGGTAGAGACGGAACAATAGATGAATGATTGCACAAGATCATGAATTGATGGAAGTTAGACATTAACACTGTTGGATGTCAGTTCAGTGGTCTAGATGTTAAGATCAACTAGGAAATATTAACTCATCGTTTAGTAGGTTACTTTTTGATGTTATATTTATTTCCCAATATTGATAAGTCTGTCCAATGTATTGTGGTGTCTAATTGATGTATTCTTTGATATTGCCATAAAAAGATAAAGTTAACCCTGAAATCGAAATATTTGTCATTGCGTTTCGAATTAATCAAATGAATATTTACCTATCAAAGTAATTCATATGCGCATAAAAAATATCTCCTACTTTACTTCACAAGATGACCTCAATAGGACAACCCTCAAAAATCTGAAAGCACAGAACATCTGTTTTGTCCTAGTATGGAACTTCTGAACAGTACACATCTACAGGTGTGAAGCAGTCACCCACCACACATCCACAACACAACTGAGGACAGAAATGAAAACGCCCAGGTTCCCTGGCGAGCACTCAAACTTTAGATTACTGGTTCGATATTCAATCGTCTACATGTCTAACTTCAATCAATTAGCAATATTGCTCAATCATTTCCCAATGCCATCGGTAGGTATAAACCATAGATGAGTAAACGCATATTTCCTTGAAGTCCCAAAATAGGACAAACAGCTGTCCATTTCTTCCTGGTTTTCAATGATTGTCTAGCTGTGGTTAGTCTGTGATGAAAACTATAAAACTCATTAGTTTCAAGAAATCCACTATACTGTATGCTTTAAAAGAAATATGATGCTTAAAGTAGATAGTGAAATAATAATAACCTAGAAAACAATGAAAGCTTCTTAATAGAGCACCCAGATGAAATAAACACGAAACTATCACAAATACAGATGTACAGTATAAATTCTATTGTGCACATTGATTTCTTTATCCCGGCCGAAAAATCAAAATCAATCTGTTAATCATAAAAAGCTCTCTCATATATTTATGTAGTTAATATAATACAACTTGTATGCTATTCACTTTATTCACGGTTTCATTTTTTTTCTCAGTTCCATAAACTCATCCACCGAAAATCTTACAGCATTAATGAATTATAATGATTCAACACTATCTCGAAATGAACAGAATTTAGCATATCTTTCAAATAACCTATCTAATCTAATTCAATCAAATTTATCATTATGGTCAATCCATTCGGATCTACAGTATTTTTCTCCTACATCAACAATAAATCAAATGAAGGAGGGTGAAGACAACTGGACAGAAGAAGTCACAAATGTTAATGTTGAGATAAACAGTAGTGATAATAGTAATAGTAATAATAATATGGTTGGTTACAGTTCGATTGGAACATTGACAGATGAAAGTGTTCTATTTCCTTTGATTCCATCAACAAAAAATAATTTACTAAAATTTACATATTCTCTGAAAGGATTAACTCATTTAGTCTTAGAAGGAATTCTTTCTACAACAGTATTCAATGTAGATGATGACGATAATGATTATAATGTGCATAAACTATCGAATGTCATTGAAAACGACAGTAAATTTGAGAAACAAACAAACGAATCAACAGAAAATGCAATCAAGTTTGATTGTTTTTCATCACTGGTCAATCATTTACAATATGTCCAATCAAATAATAATATTAATGATAATAATAATGCCATTATATCTAGAGATGACGATGATGAAAATGAGGATAATGAAATTGAAAGAAAAGAAAGTAATCATTCATTGAAATTGTTAAACTTCAATCGTATTGTGAAGTTAACTATTAGAAATGTGAATTGGAATGAATTTGTAAATTGTATAAGTAAACTACATGAATTACTACCACAATTAGAGGTAATCAGTCGTTTGTTGTTATGTAATTCAGTAGTTTACACTAATTGTTAGCTAAATTAAATAAATGACTATGTAAGTAAAAGAGCATAGATGATAATTAGGTTATATAACTTTATAACGTATAAGACGGGAATTATTTACTGTTAAATATATGTACAATAAAATCGACTATTTTACGGAAATAATCTCTATCCTCATAATATTATATGATAGTTAGTCTTATCTAGACTTATAGCTATGCATGAATGGTCATTGCCATTATATTAGCAATAAAATGCCATAGTATATATGTTTAGGTCAGTAATTTACAACTATATAGCTCTAAAATGACCTCGTACGGTCGAGGGTGGGGAGAGTTCGTTTCCCCTCTCGAAATGTTCTTACATGGTCGCGTGTATATGGCCACTCCCGGAGGAGTTCTACCCACTGACTTCTCGTGGTATGGGTATTGTTTGCGAAATCTAGAGGACGAAAAAGCGAGTGTTCGATGCCTTAATGGCGTTTGTGGGTTTCGGAGGATCCATCTAAAGGAGTTGGGAAACCTTCATTCCAAACCAATGGTGCAAATGGGCTCCAGTATTATGAGGGACCATTGTTGGTCATCGGCTACCATGGGACTGTATCTCTTAACGTTTCTTCACTGTCTTGTGGGTTAGACTTCAAGGTTGAAAGCTCGAGAGTGGCCCCGTGAGAAAACCACCTGCTTCGGTTTGGGCACCCGGGAAGTATTCCAGCCCTCACTCAAATCGAATGACGGAGTGTGTTGCACTTATATTTGGTGCACCCCTGTACCAATATTTATGTGTTTGAATAAAAAAATTACTGTAGGTATTGTGATCTTTAAGCTTTCATCGTTCTTCCAAATAACGTCATCAGTACGTACTTCAAAGAGTACAGGTAGGTGATGATAAGGGTGATGAAAT
This sequence comes from Schistosoma mansoni, assembly GCF_000237925.1. NCBI lineage: Eukaryota > Metazoa > Platyhelminthes > Trematoda > Strigeidida > Schistosomatidae > Schistosoma > Schistosoma mansoni. The sequence continues at coordinate 60,924,887 of NC_031495.1, read as the reverse complement.
ATTGAATGAGGTATTGGAACCTTATCAAATGAGGTAGTGGAAATTCGTGTTACTGACTGGTGGTTGAGATACACATGAGACCATAGTATTATCAAGAGTAGGGTACAACTGAATAGCCGAGGCAAAATCCAATGATCCCCATTTGTTTCAAAATAAATTTCTAGGACTTCTTGTGGGAAGATGTAACTCTCTAATAAGGCAATAACTCATAGATAATATTGAATGAGGACTGTATTATATCACAAATGAACAGAAGTTATAAATATGTATGATTGAATTACGATTCAACAAGTGAATAGTCTCCTATATCCACGAGATCTAAATTTCTTGACTTCAGCCACTTGTGCTCTAAAAGTGGGAACTAAGGAGGGGTCCAAAACATTTGATGATGTATTTTCTGGACTGAATGACTTGAATTGTGAAACATTTGCTGTCTTACTGAATAACATTATCAACCTAAAATACTAATCATCTCCACTATTTCAAAGTCTCTAACTAGGATAGAACAGTACTTCAATGTTTTTTTTAGTTTTTCAATGGTTATTCAGATAAATTCGATTTATGATGAAAACTATCTCCAGAGTTTTTTCTATCATGCGTATATTACAGGAATTAAATCTTGAAAATAATCAACTTAAATATTTGCATCAAGTTACTGATCTAATTGATTTTGAATATTTAACTGCATTACATATAACTGGTTCAAATGGTAATCCAATTGTTGAACAATCTGGTCAATTATGGCGTTCATTTATCATATGGAGTCTTGCTGATTCATTAAATTTAACATTTTTAGACGGCAAACTTGTAAGTAATATATATATATATATAATTTACAACAATCAAATAATACTCATAGAGCCCTCAAATGCCCTGGTACGGTCGAGAGTGGTGAGAGTCCGCTCTCCCTCTCGAAATGCTCTCACATCTCCACGCATATACAACCTCTGCCACGGAAGTCCTACTCACTGCCTTCTCGTGACGGGGGTGTTGTTTACGAAAGTGAGAGGACGAAAAGCGAATGTCCGGCGCTTTAGAAGGGTAGGTGGACATGGAAAGTCCATCTAGGAGAGTCGGAAAACCTGATTCCAAACCAATGGTGCACATGGGTTCCAGTATCCTGAAGGAACAAATGGCGTATGAACCAATCGTTAGTCACGGGTACCATGGGACTGCATCTCCTCACGATGCTCTACTGCATTGTGGATCAGATCTTTAGGTCATAGGCTCCGAGCGTGGCTCCCTCAGAAAACCACCTGCTTCGGTTTGGGTACCCGGGTAGTATCACAGCCCTCACACAAATCGAATGAGATTTGTGTAGCGCATATATATCTGGTGCCCCTTTGTATCAATATTTATGTGTTCAAAAAAGACTTCTGTAAACTATATGAATAATTACATTGTAAAGAATTAATTAATTAAACGCTATAATTTAATGCTATAACAGGTAATACGATCTTTCCCTGAATCAAAAAGATTTCTTTTTACGATCAATTAGCATCAACTATACAAAGCGTTTATATTGAAATTTAATAACAATAGTTATCATTCAACACTGATAGAAAGGCATTATTTTGAATTGCTGAATTTCTTCCATTGTAAAAAGTTTTTATATTAATTAATCTAGCTTAATTAGTACAAACTGAATACTCTGTCGATTCGAAATTCACTAGACTCTTAGAATGAGGTAATAATGACTGATATTTGTCATCACCATTCGATGAATTGATATACGAATAAAAATGAATCATTGATATCGTGTTAGATGCGCATTGCACTGAAGAGTGTCATATTGGGACAAAACGGCTATTTAGAGTTGCTACGAATTTTAATGGTTATATAACTGAAACTTTGTTCTGTCATTTATTATTAAATTGAAAACCTAAGCAAACCTTGCATTCTGAAGGCAAATATTTATCTCAGATTCTCACTATAGACACCGCAGAAATTCAGAATTCAGCGTTTGAAAGTCAATTCAAAATTATTGAATTTAAAAGGATAGAGTTACATTAAAGCTAGACCTTATTTCAAAGATCGAACAGACATCTAAAAAGGTTGGCAAATCTTGAAAAATGAAGTTATCTGGATGTAGTCAAGAGGAAAGCAGGTGTGTCAAATACAACTAAGATTAATATTATGCATCTGATATTTTCTCTTGCACTAAGTAACTTACTAAAGCTATACCGTTTCACCTATATCTTTTAAGGGCATGTAAATGTATAATGAAAAAGGCAAGTATTGAGTCATTTCAAATGTTATTGAAAAATATTCCAAATATCAAGCAGAAATTAAATGGTATACTGAAGAGTAATATGAAACCGCAAGGTGGTGAAAGATAAAATATTCGGAAGATATTAGTCCACTTGACAAATACCGCAAACAAGTTCACGAGGAACAAATAAAACCCAATAAATCATCAAAATAATGACTTCTTTTTAAGTCAGAGATAAAAAGAGGTATTGGATACTTTGTTTTCAAACATCCAGATCAATCTTGAAATGATTTGACAACGGTTTCATGTTTAGTAGGTTACTGATCTGTATCCTTGTTGATTTTGAAAACTACTACAGGATGGCCTACATGACCAGGGTTTAACAAGTGTTCAAGAGCAAATGTACTGATAGTTTTACATTGGGAGTGTGTTTTGGGGCCCAACATAAACTCCTATATAAGAACAACTAAACTGATAGATACTTGTTGGGTTCGTCCAGAGGAAACTCATGCTTAAAGCATCCATCAGTCGGCTTTTGATTTAAAAAGATAATATCATAGTCCCAAAGAGAAGATATATGGACAGATTGTTCTTTTATATCTCTGCTGCAGCATCGAATTTGAATTATACGTTCAAAAACACAGTTTCTTAGGTACTGTGTTTGTTCTTTTCTTGATAATGTACTATGGGCAAAAAGCAAATAGAAATTGAGTACAAACTGACTGAGCGCTAATTTACTGGAAATCTTCAAATTACAAACATGAAAGAGCTTAGAAAAATCTACCTTTAATTAGGTATCCATCGTCGACTGGTTACGGAAGTTGAACTTATTGCTCTCATCGAAGAATAAATCTGATGATCAAAAATTCATAATTTTATTCAGTGTATGTGGTATCACAAATCCATAACGAAAAGAGAAAAACTGGGATATACTAATGAGGGTATTGACATTTTAGTTCGTCTTATTTCTGATAAGCCAACATCCAGAATTTAGTATACAGCATTATATGGTAACTACTACCATCAAGCATAATCGATGTTGCAGTTTTCGAAACATGAACTTACAAATATGAGACCAAAATCTGTGAATCAGAGTCAGTTTACACAGTTCTGGAATACGTTCTTGATAAACTGAGTTTAATGGCATGTAAAAACTATGTTTATACATAAACAGAAAAGAACAAAATTTTCAAAATAACCTGAATTCATTATATTTTAAAGCTTCTTATCAGCCTTATATATATAAATTATGAATGACTACATTGACAGTTTGGTCTTCTAGAAATAGGCCGCAATTAGTTCCGCGTAAATTTATAACTCAAAAAGTAAACCACAAAAGAATTTTTTTCAGATTTCCTCTGACTGAACAATTCCAGTGTTGTGTATTACCTAAGATATCTTATTTTTTATGTGATTAAACGTGCTACTGATAACTAGTAAGTAGTTTAAAGTATTTCAAATATTTTAAACCTCAAATGTGAGATTTGACTTAATAATATGGTATTACCTTTAATTTACAATAGATTAAACCGAATGAAGTAAATGAATCGAAAAACCTATTCAGTTTGTTTTACGAGAGAATAAAAATGCGCAACTCCTACTGCACAACATCCAATCAATCTTTTTATAAAAGATTAGAAACTGTCAACAATATAAGTAATATGATGAATAATAAAATTCCAATGAGTGATGTAAATATAGATGATTCTGGTTTAAGGTTGGTCAATTCAATATCATCACCAACATTACCAAGAACAGTACTCAATTCTCATAATAATAACAATATCAATAATAACAACCGCAATATTGACGCAACAATTGCGACAACATCGGTACATACTACTTCTACTCTTGTTAATTGTAGTCGTTTTGTTGAACAACAAAATTTATTACTTACAAAAAAAGAACTAAATAATGATAATGAGGTAACTAGAGACAATTCAGTGGATTCAATAAGACGTTCATCTTCCAATAAATTCAAAATAAATGAAAGCTCAATAAATCGATTCAAACAAAATCAAAGTAGTATCCACAATATATCTCCAGCATTGAAACAAGTAAATAAGGTAATGTTAATATCTTCAATTCATTACATTCTTTGATAGATTGAGAATAATAAGAACAGTTTCTGTTTAAATTTCCAAATTAGTACTCTTCTAAAAAATGGCGATGAATATTACATGTTCGTACTTAAGATGGAACATTATTTTATATAATGTTATGTTTTTACTATGTTAAGAAGTATTAATTAGAATAATTAACTTACTTACTTATGCTTGTTAACCCTCGTGGAGAAGCATAGACCGCCTACCAGCACACTCCATCCAACCCTGTTCTGGGTAATCCTTTCCAGTGTACGAAAATCTATACAATCTTCTGAGAAAGATTTAGACAGTATCGCATGGATTTATTTTGCTTCATTAATTTCTCATCAACTACTTACAACCTCTATATAATATTTTAAAACAAAACAAATGACAAAGTATATTAACTTGTATTTGTAATTATGACTTTAAAAACTGTTGTGAACTATAATGAGAATCCAGTGTGATAAGATAAATTCATATTATTGTGTTCAAATGTTTATTCTTCTTTTCTTAAGATGCAATTTCATCCTATCTAGTATAATCTAGAATAATGAACAAAAGACCTGAGAGGACAATCGAATGTATTTAAGCATAAATTACACAGTATCTCAATAAATTCTGATAACCATACAACAAAGAGTTAACTAGCAAAATAACAACCAATTGTCTCAATCTTCACTGTTCCTTCTATAAATATCAGTTCATCTTCTCTAATTTCATTGTTTATGCATTTTCCTACCAATCGCGCTTCATTTCAGTTTTTTGCTTATCGGTCTTCTGCCAAAATACATTCTATGTCTGACCATCACCATATACTACTTATATGGACATAAGTAGCCCTCACCGCACTAGGCTTAGTTATATCACTGCATAGTTGGATTAACAAACTTTTTGACAACAATTGAATAAGTGGACTAACTTCAATGGATAGAAAATTTAGAATAACTATTCCGCTAATTAAAAACATTGTTTTATAGGAAAACCCATTGACTCTAGGCATTCTGTGTGATTTTGTTATGTTTTGTAAACATTATTGTTCATCAGTCAATAGCGAACTCTCGGTTAGAGGGTTAAGCTGGGAATATTTCATATCCAAAACCTGATCATTTGAACAAGATGAAGTATTATCAAAATATCGACTTCTCCTTGTTTTTATTTAGAGAATTAATTCCAAGATAAAAACCTAGTGATTAAATAATTAACGCATTAAGTATAGTAATTTTAGTTATTTCTTCAAAGCTCCAATAACTCATTACTTCATCGTTTGGACTTGATAGATTTACAAGTTCGCTTGTATTCGCTCTGCACATTATTGAACTCGGTCAGATTTTATCATTCGTAAGCTACAATACTACTTCATTGTTTTATGCTAGAATGAACTAAATACTATTTTAAATCAAGAAATTCAGTCAGTAATATATCCATATGTTCTAAAATCTATGCCAAATTTTACTTTATTGATATAGCTGCAAGTCTCTAAAGAGGATGAATAATCTTAATAACCATGTAGTTTCATAACTATTAGTCTTTGTTGAAAATACAGTAAATTATATACTACTAACTAGTAATATTTTACTTAACATTTTAGTCAGAAAATTTCGAAAATGGATTACAATCAAACGAAGGAAAGTTATCTATACAAAATCAACTTTTAAAAGATTGGCCATCTATATTAAAACGATTAATTCATCAGGCAATAACTGACAATCACATTACTACTAATAAACTTTAATTAAAGACAAACATTCTGTGGGATTTATGTTATTGTGTATGAGTAAGTGTATACAATATACCTGTTCTGTAGAGCATCTTATTTTATCATACTTTTGTACACAAAACGCAACTTATGTTGAATAAACTTACAACTTTTTTGTGAAATACTTAGTGATTCCTAAGCCTTATGGATGTTTTAAGTATATGATATGTCTTGCTGATTGAACGCTATATTCGGATCCTAAGCTATTCTCGTAATCCCCAAGCTAGAACTACACAGCGAATTGAACACGAGAGAAAAGGTGCATGATATACGAGAAGCATTTTACTGCAAAGGTTCATTTATGTACAGAAAATATAGGATTTTTATAGTATTTTAGAAGTCCTTGGGTTTTCCTGTAAATTCTAGAATACTACTGAACATAGTAGCAGTGTAGTAAACAGCCAATCAGAACCTCTACATCTAACTTTTCATTTTCGAGATATTTCTAGAAAAACTTCTAATCAAACGCTGATTGGATAAAATGCTTCTTAATATTTCCTGAGCTTGTCATGTCTATTGTGAGAAATTTTCAGGATTGCCTCAACAGTATAAATCTTTTTTAAAAAAATGTTCCGTTTTATACTGATTGAATATGTTTGTTTCATTGAATTATATATAAAATTGGTTCAGAAAAAATTCATTTACTAATATATTTGACGCAAGTTCAGAGATAATAATTCAATAAGAGATAAAAATCATGATGATCATGGTAGTGACATTATGTATGGTAATAGGGAAATTCCGAAATGAAAAATTGATTAAACCAAATGTAGTCACAAAAATAATTCTCCCGTTGTCGACACTTACTAAACTGATAGATGTTTTAGTCTAGATGACAGGAACTCATAAGAAGTGGTTAGAAATAACAACTTCTTCCCGTCTATTAGATCAACATAATGTCAGGGGTTTGGCATTAACATGTTTATTTCTATTTGATAACGGTAAACTGTTTCCTTATTGACTTCTGTTTGGTTTGGTACTATCGTTTTCTGAGAGAAAACGTGAGATTGTACACCGAGGCATCTTAGTCCGTGAAAGTGATATAAACCTAGCATATATGTAATGATTTACGTAGGTATCATTTAGGTAATAATCCCTTTGTTCAATGCTATGTTTACTACAATACGGATTTCTCATATTATTTCAACAATCCCCTCTTAATTTTCACATACATTGCACAAACATATACGTAGGTATCATTACCAAGTTTTGATTGGATAATTTCGAATAAATTGAACACTGAGTAAATTGTATAATAACTACAACGAAATCCTCTTTACATTACCAGTCTGTAGATACATGTATTCGGTCATGTCTGGTTAATTTTATTTTAAGAACCTTTTGTTGTATAATGTGTGGTAGATAAAGTATTCTAGAGCTTTTGTATTTTTGCGTATATAGTATTTTAATCAGTCTACGTCTCATTGTGCCAGAAGAAATACAATTAATAAAGTGTGAATAAAGTTGGTAGATTGTATTTGATAAAAGTAGCCACTTAATTTATATGTTATTCTACTTAATTTACTCAACACTTGAAGTTACTGTTCAATGGATAAATAATAACATTTATGATTCCTGATCAGACAGTTCTATTCACAATACAGTTATAGCAAATGTACATCTCTCAGCTTATAAACAGACATTTACCCGACACTAAAAACACCAAAGTATATAACTAGGATACCTATACACGTAAAATAAAATTCCACAATAGTTAGTCCCCACACAGCCCCCAAATGCCCTGGTACGGTCGAGAGTAGGAAGAGTCCGCTCTCCCTCTCGAAATACTCTCATATGGCCACGCGTATATAGCCTCTACCAGGGAAGTCCTACTCACTGCCTTCTCGTGACGGGGGTGTTGTTTACAAAATTGAGAGAACGAAAAGCGAATGTCCGGTGCTTTAACCGGGTTGGTGGACACGGAAAGTCAACCTAGGGGAGTTGGAAAACCCTCATTCCAAACCAATGGTGCACATGAGCTCCAGTATCCTGAAGGAATAAATGGTGTATGAATCAATTGTTGGTCACCGACTACCATGGGTCTGCATCCCCTTACGATGCTCCACTGCCTTGTGGATCAGATCTTTAGGTCAAAGGCTCCGAGTGTGGCGCCCTTAGAAAACCACCTGCTTCGGTTTGGGTACCCGGGTAGTATCACAGCCCTCACACAAATCAAATGAGATTTGTGCGGCGCATATGTATCTGGTGCCCGCTTGTACTAATATTACTGTGTTCAAATAAAATAAAATAAACAGAGCCAGATCTCAAAGTTCCCACCCCCCTTATTATTACTACTACCATTACTACTTGTCCGCAGTAATTAAAACAAGAATCTTTTTTTTCTTTTTTAAAAAAGTAACTTCTCTTCTAAACATATACATATATTTATATAATTTATATTCATATTGAATAATTAGAAAGAGACTTAATTCAGATCAGTACAGTTATATACATACATATATTATAATATTGATAAAATGTACACACTATTGTTTCGATGCATAAAAATAACCACAACAATAATAAAAACAATAATATTCTTCTTTTTTCATTAATGAAGAAATGCAGGAAATTATAAAAAAAAAAAGAGAGAGAGAGAGGATGTTTTTGTATCTTTATAACTTTTGTACATAAAAGACAACAAATTTCAATGAACTGGAAGGGGGGAAGGGTTTGCTTCATTATAAAAATCTAACAAGTAATTAAATGTGTATATAATATGAAGATGTATTAATAAACAACCAGTTGATCATTAAAGAGGAAAAAAGGAACACAATAAAAGAGGAGAATGTGACTGTATCATTGAAATAGTAGAATACACAAATATATATATATAGAGAGAGAACAGAAATTAAAAATATCTTCTTTTCTTACTAATATATAGATATACATAGAATAGATTAATTTAAATATTTTCTACAAGAATAACTGCCACAATTGCACGGTAATTTATCGGATTCTTTAGGAAAACGATAATCATACGTCAATTCTTCACCAGGATAAATTCTATAAGTAGATAAGTAGTATATTTACATAGAAACGAAAATAATGAAATCATCATAAAAGAAACATACTGTCAATAAACATGCTTCAGTATTCTTGAATGAATTTTGTCTCTTTTTTTAAAACAAAAGTAGTATATATAAATGTTAATTACTTTAGACAGAAAAATAGACTGTTCGTTTAAGTTGTGTCAGTATAAGACATAGACTTTCTATAGGAAATTCGTCAAATAATCGTAATACCTTGAGTGATTAAATGAGGTTACTTTCACACATACCTAATAAAAAGCTTTGGTCTTAAAACAGCAATAATAAGTTGACCTACATTAGCTTACCATCTTGATTAAAACAAATGAGATCAGAATATAATAATAACATCAGTAGTCGACAAAGTCATTGGATCTTCATTGTTCATGTACAGAAAAACATTTAATTGGAAATATTAGATGAAACAGATACAAGAATAAAGTTTCTTATATTCTATGTAAACCTTTACCTGAAACCTCTAAATTCAATTTATTAAGTTAAAAAAACAAGTTGTATACTGAGCTAATTAATCCCGAATCAGCTGCCAAAACACATACTCTCCAGTTGTTATAATAAAAAATCTCTCAACCTCTAGGTTTTATTTCTAAAAAATCTCCATATAAATCAATAATAAGGAAAATAAACTTTCTAAATAACAATGTATACGTGCGTATTACTTACTTTCGTTGGGCCAATATAACGATATGCTTTTTATCATCAATCGACACAACTTTAGCATAACAATTAGGCTAAGTAAAAAAGAAACAAAGTAAAAAACATTAATAGAAAAAAGACGGAAAAGACACAATCCTTTAATAACAAAAAAGTACCACAACAAAATTATCATTCGAATCAATAGTAAATACTATCTCGACTCCATGGGAATTGTTAAGAACAATCATGTCTTGTCTATGTGTATGTAATATCGATATTATGCGCTTCATTATTATTGTCCAGAATTTGTGTTAAGAGATCCAGGAAAATAATAAATAAACCACAACTTGAGTCTGTATTTAGTGGCCCATTATCTGACTTCATTTGGATCGTTTCTGATTGCTGTCGATTAAGTCACTTGGTTCGTTTATCAGATGATTAAATTTCGAAATGTTCACTTTCTGAGCAGTTTTGCAGGTTATGTTTAGTTCGAAGTTAGGCTTACCACTTGAGTAGTAGTATGATGATATTATCGATTGAGTCAGCTGCATTAAGTTCGTTATTTGAAAGTACAGAGTGAGGAAGGTTCTTCATTGACGTAGTTTGATACGCTAGATTCATCGTCAATGGGCTCATCACTTTTGTGGCCCTAAAGCTATTTGGCTTACTCGCCTTCACCACGCGTTACTTTGTTTAGCTTCGCTTTTCGATCAACAATTGTATTATGTATATATATTCAAAAATTCATTCTCGTATTTGACATACGATGAAATTAGAGTCAGATAATGCGCCACTAAATATATATATGTTTGTAGACGATATCCTATGATGAGTACTAAAATTATGACTCATAAATGAAGTCATTTAAATGTAATAGGAAACTTAATTAATTTATAAAGTAATCTGAGAAATGATTCCTATTTGTTATGCATAAGTTGTAAGTGAATAGTATGTTGAAAATTGTTAGAAAGCTGACTAGAATATATTTATGCGATATGGATTTGATAGCATACACCCACTAAGACCTTTTCATCAAATGTACATTAAGTTGTGGAAACATTTATTTCGTGCAAAGAAATGCAATTCTATGCAAACACTTAAAACGATGAATGAATTCAGTCAATTATAAGTAACACAGAACTAGTCATATATGTACATTGGTTCCATACTAGCGAACTGAGCTGAAATCGTCAAGATATATCCCAGAAGAGTTGAAGTAGTAACAGTAGTAGCAGAAAATATGATTTGAGAGAAATGAATTCGAAGAATAAACAATTTCGAAACTTAGGATATCAGTATAAACAGAGAGTATTTGCATCTTTGTCACTGTGACCGACTTTGAGTCGTGTATCACACAATATTTCCAATCACTGGTGACATTAACTGTGAATAAATTAAACTGGAAAAAAAAGGAATATTTGAGATAAACACTACCCACAAATCACTCACATTTTAGGTACTGCAAAGCGAATGAAGTAATTTTAACAACAATTATACTGACTTAATTAATTTTTGTAATACTAAGGAATGAAGATCTTAAAATTACTCGCAGACCACCATTATTATATATTGATCGAAAAAATTCTTAGTTGTGAATTGGATTTGCAGTTACTTTTTTTTTCTTAAACAAGAAAAAAAACAATTCAGGTACATCCAGCTGACTAGTCCCAAATAGGACGAAACGTGCGTCCTGGATTCCACTGCTAGCCACTATCCATCTTTGCTTACCGTAATTCATGTATTAGTTACCAAAACAGATAAACGCTAACTAGGTAGAAGTTGTAAGAGGTGAAGAAGATAAGAAGGAAATTCTACAAGTATCATGAAATAACTTAGAGATTTCTGATTTCTATTAGTAGTAATGTAGTTATTATCGTTCGATTAAAATATAAATATTTATATATACAAAACTACACATACATCACATGCATGATTGATAAATCGAGCAGCGTTTCCAGCATACGTAGCATCGATAACCCAATCTGGATCTATTCTGAACATGTAACAATCTACGCCAGTTGCTCTATATTTTAATTCACGAGCATCACAAATAATACTTCGTATTAACTCTCCAGTATATTCAATAACCATTTCGTCTTCCCGAAATTCTCGTAAAGCGAATAAACCACGACCATGTATACGAGATGGATGTACAGACACACGATAAAATCGAGCCAATGATCCTGATAGCAATCGACTAAATTGTGTAGCAACCTTGAAGAGAAGAAGATTAATGCAGATAAATTAAGTCAAGTGATATTATTATTGAGATCATAAACCGATCAATGTTATGGCACTATCTCCACAACTCTATACTGATGATATTATTATCGTTGTTAATTGTATATACGAGAAGTAATAACGACCGAATGGTTAGTCAACATTTGTTAAAAAGGGTAGTTTTTAAAGCTACATAGAGTTCAACGAATTAAAAAAGTATTTTTAAAATGTGATAAGGAGAGTTCAAGTTATATAGTTTTTCTTATGATATGTCAGTTCTTCTTTTCAAAGGTTAACCTCGATAACACTTTCCTTATCCATATTTCTGAAATGACCCATGCTGTCATCTGATTCGTTATCATAGCTTTTAGTTAGCTAACTTTTTGTGTGCTAAGTTTATCGTATGTTACTACATAATTTTTTTTTCCAATTTTTGACTTCTGTTAGGGGCATAAGGGTATCCTGAAAGTCTCGTCTTTCCTATCTCATATTAGTATGCGAACTATTAATGGTGAATGGTTGTTATTCGTCAGACGCGTGAGCTTTTCAATCGATCAGCACTAAGGATTGGACAAACATGAGATTGGTTACTACATGGTCGAATAAATTACAGTCCTGTGGGAAGTCAGTTTCAATTCGAATAGCTGTGATAACATCTCAAACTGTGAAACTCAAGAAATATGAATTCTTCGAAGATTGTAGTTAGCTCTTATGCTGACGGGTACTAACTAACATGAAATTTAAGTCCGAGATACCTTACTGAATAAAATTTAACCACCTAACATTTCACAGTCCTACAAAATACTAATAGTGCACCAACAGAAAGGGATAGAAAAATAAATAGAAAGTTATCAGTTTCCCTAAGATGCACTAGTGGAATAAACCATTATAAAACTTACTGTTCCTACATTGTTCTCGTCTTCTTCCTCATCCTCTTCTCCTTCTTCTTCTTCCTCATGTTTCGATGATACGGAACAATTATCTTCATCATCAGAATAATTTATTCCAAACACCTGATCGGTAGAATTGACCAACTCATTGTCATTTACTGATTTCGGTGGTGTAGACTGTAATGGTATACCAGTTGCTCGTACAACAGCTTTTGCTATACATGATTTACGCAGACGTTGTGGAAGCTTAAGTTGTGTTGCAACTAAGAGAGCAGCTTGACGAGCAGCTTCTCTACAAGTGGCTTGTTCATTAGGAGACAAAAGTTTAGCCGGCTCATTTGTATTAGTTAAGGATGGGTCTTGATAAGGAAGTAAATTATCATCGCCTGAGCTAACTAAAGGTCGTGGAGGAGGATTAGCTTTACAATGAAGAAACCCAAGAGGATCATGAGCATGGTTGCGTGGACGACGAGGCTTCGTCCATGGGACAGCACGAGCACAGCCTTCAGAACAGGGTACAGGAGGAGTGAACTGTGAAATAAAACAAACATTGAATCAAAGGAAATAATGTGAATGTTTACATAGCCATTGGAAAAGACTAATCACAGTCAATTATTTTATAATGACTTAGTCTTGAAAAAAACTATATAAAAAGAAAGTTAAGTAATATCAATGAAATGAAGTATCGTTACTCAAAGGAAAGTTAATTTGAGTATTCATTTGTTACTGTTTATTTCAATTATTATATGAAATCTCAACCATTCATTTATTTACAATCATAAATAAGTGAATTATTAAAATATGAAAAGAGATATTGCTGTATACCTTTTGACGTAATCGATCGATCTTTTGCCAATGATATCGAAATCTATAACGATAACAATGAAGCGCTCCACGCATTTGTTCAATTAGAAATATTGTATAACGATGATTTAAACCAAACTGTGTCCATCCATCAATAGCTTTTTTTTATTTAAAAGAAAATACAATTATTTAATACCAAAAAACTGACACCATAATAACGAGATCAGAAATACATTTTAAAAAAAAAGTAGAATTCATCGAACAGTTACAATTATAAAACTGAGTAAAAACGTATGCAATCCAGCAATTAACGCTGCTTTTTATGTGATGGCTGGTAAACATATAACCTGCAGTCAAGTGCACTAGTCCCTAAATCCCCGTTTCATAGAGTACAATTAACCATCATTATGTTATTATAGTCAAAATTATTTTGAGAAGATAATTTACTACAAAAAGCTCTGCTTAAGTATTCACTTCAAATGGTATTATCTTAGCACACGCACACACGTTGTAAACCTGAAATTTTCCGACAAAAACTACACAAATATGTAAATATAAGTTTGATACAAAAGACAACATACCTGTACAAATCAGTGGCTTTAATCCTTGTTTTTCACGTAGAGCTGAAACACGCATTATCACTGCACGCCAAGCAGCCATTGGGCTATTAGCTGAACGTACCATACCGTCAATGGAAAAGGTAAGACGAAATGATCTGGCCTATTAAATAGAGAGGAAAATAAATGCTGTATGGAGAAAACAAAGATAATGTATGAATCCTATCACTGTTATTTTTATACTATGAAATGAACTAAACAATTATATATATATATATATATATATATATAAACAGTGAAAAGTTATCTAAGCCGTCTAGCTTTCAGAATCTTATCAGATTATCACTACTGCAACAAAAAATTCCTTATTCATTACATTAAAATGATGTAGAATACAAGTAGAAATCAGGAACCGTAGAATCATTGATTTCTGTTCATAAAAAAAAACTTTCAAAAGAATAACCAGGACACATAATGAGTAATAAAACTTAATGACCAAGTGTTATATACCTGTTTACCAGTCTATATAGGCTAAATCCAATATAATGAATGGTGGATGATTAACAACTATACCCGGTGAACCGAACCTATGCTCCTTCAAAACAATGAGAAACTGTGATCTGAAAAAAATGTGTATTACTATATCTAATCTAAAATAAAGTAGATTTTAGAAAACTCTAAAGCAAAAAAAGTATAGACAGAAGATAATCATAAGTGGTTAGTTATTTATTTGTTTCAGTGTCTAAATTTTAGTTATTTAGTTAAAATATAGAAAAAAAACTCACATGTTTCTCAACTTCATTTTGATAAAGGCGAGCATGATTAGCCTGTTTAGCCTTCGACACTAAATGAGCCAATTCCTGTTGTCTGATACGATCTTCAATCCAACGTCGTTTTCCCGAAGGTTTGGTAGACAAGGGATCAGAAGTAACACGAGCATTCTTACTTGCTTTAATTAAAAGGTCATTTTTATTAAGGCGATTATTCGACAATCGTGATTGACTACGTCCAGAAGCTGCTGTTCTGTGAGAATATGACGAACTACCAGAGGATACAAGTGAAGATGAACGGGTTTTATACAAACGTTTGCGAATAGAACCAGATCCATAATCAGGATCATCGTCATCACCAGTACCATCAAATTGAGGAAGTAGTTGGTGTTCAGGTTGAGGTAATAAATTCTAATGGGAAATGAAAAATAATAAAGAATTATCTAAGTAAAAGTCTGGGAATAATTATGTACTTGTAGTAAATTTAGCAATGTCCCTGATAATGTTGGTTCCACAACACCTGATTCAAATTAACGCGAACCGTTCAAAACTCAGTGACAGCAACTATGGAAAAAGTCCTTTTCTGATCGATGGTGGCAGGGTTTTTTTTTAGAAAGTTTGGCATTTTTCATTAGTAGTTATTCATTCCGCTGTCAGTGAATATGTTTAAAGAAGAACACGTGTTAGCTTCATACTCGACGTCCAAAGTCACTTACTGTAACTTATGAATACATGTTATATTTAGTCAGTTAAAGTAATGATAACAATTTTTATCAAGGTATAATATGCATTGTATATAACTCAGACAAATATATACTGAAAAGCATGAAAAAAGAAGCATAAAATTTAATTCAGTTTCAAAGATAAACATAATACAACATAATAAATGGGGAAACTAACTTACTGTTGAAACTACTCCTCGTTTATTCTGACTAACACCTGTAACATTGCCAATACTGAAATATAAGAAAAGTGGACAACATTATCATCAATACGTTTGACCAATCGACAACTCGTTTGGTTTAGTGATTGCTCTTAGAATAATTATTTAAAGAAATGGTAAATACTATTTTGAAAGTTATTGTATTTCATGACTGAAATAAAAGCTAATAACATCTCAGGATTAGATTATTGTCATTAAAACTGATAAATCTCCTAAGTGAACTCTTGATTCGGTTTCCTAAGCTCTTCTAATAACCCCAGGCTAGACCTACACGGCAACTTGAACACGAGAGAAAGGGAGCGAGATATCGAAAGAACACTTTACTCCAAGGTTAGTTTATGAACAGAAAATCCGGGGTATTTATAACATTTCAGATGACCTTGCGTTTCAGGAAGTTTCTGGAACCCTTGTAAACACCGTAGCGGAATAGGTAATCATTCAATCAGGAACGCTACACGTGACTCTTCACTTTCTAGATGTGTCTGAGAACCTTCCAATGAATGCTGGTTGGATGAGATGTTTCCTAGAGTTTCCAGGGCTCCTTTGAGTTATTTTTCAAGGAACTTTGTGGGTCTCCCCAACAAACGCAGTTCAATTTCAGTGATTTGAATAGATTTAAACATGAAAAGTATCGCAGATCACATAGTTAAGTGTCTACGAAAAATTGACTTTATGGATTACTATAATATAACACTGTTGTGAAGTTATAAAATTCTAAAATATTAAAATGTGGATAACAAATGCTAATTAGTTACACTTCTTTTTGAAATTAAGCCGAATGAGATAGATGAAGTACAGTACATATGTCCAGTTATCCTACTTCTCTAACGTCTGATGGTGTTCAGTTAGAAAATTTTAAGAATTGCAAATAAATTTATCAAATGATCACTAACTACCGACTACTAATTTCTATGTTAAATAGGGTATCAGATATTGGAGTTTCCATTAGTAACAAGACCATAGAGATACATTCTAAATTTATCCTTGTTATCAAGTTTTAACACTAAATCATTCTAGCTAGTTATTTAATTTCTGACAATACTATATGCAAACATTATTGAAGTAAATTGTTCAGTGTTAAAAATAAAATAAAAAATAACTCACTTTTGGAATAAACCATCTAATTGTGTTGCTAATTGTGTATCTTTTGTCGGTGTTGTCAATATTCCAGTCTTTTGATTTAAATGAACATTTTGAATACGTATAACAGTAGGTCCAATAGATTTATTATAAGGTAATGTTAATGAATTAGTATTATTTGTATTAACTGTGATCGGATTGACAGTGGTACCGATATGATGTGTAATTATATCACCATTATACTGATTTACAGGGATTATTGCAGGAGATAAAGATAAATTATTATTATTACTATTAACAGAGATAACATTTGACTGAATTTGATTAGGTAAAATAAATGTTTTTCCATTATATGCATTCATTGAATGAGATTTGTAATAATGTTGTTGTGTTTGTTGTTTATTAAGAGAAATCATATTGGTATAATTACTTTTATTAAACTGTGTACTATTACTAGAAACTGTTATGCATAAAACGGAAGAAAAAAGAGAAAGAATAAAGTAGAAATCATTTGGTATTCAACAACACTAAATAGTAAACTATAATGGATCTGTAACAGATGCTTGTTGGTGTCACTAATAACAAAAAGAGTGACTCTAAACTCAGAGAGACGATAAATTATTTAGAACAAAACTACGACATCAGAACCATTTTCCGAACTAGATCATTTAGAAAATTTTACATGGAAGTGCTAACTATCACACTTCCTTAGTAAGGGTATCTGTATAAATGAAAAGCAAAAGTGCATGTCTACTGTTTAAACCCTGGTTGAAGATATATAAGGTCCATCTAAAGGGAACAGAAAACTCTAATTCCACACTATTTACGTATATTGGCTTCATGAAACTAGAACAATAAGAGGCTTAGGAATCTGCTTTAGCAATTACTTATATCGGATTTAAGCGCTTGGGTGATATTACATCCCTCACACAAGACCAACGTTTTCATGTTAAAAACAAAGGGTATATGAGACCATTGAATAATCTGATAGACCTAAAATTTGGCAATAAGTTTGCTTGTGGAAGAAATGACGAAGACACTCTCAATCGAGTATTCCGAATTAATTGCCTGATCTCCAACTAATAGTTTAGCGAGCAATAAGGTATTCAAAAGTTAAATGGATTGAAGAATGCTACACAATAAATTATTTTACAACCGCTCACTCATATCCAATCTAATATCCTTATATAAATGAGAAATAACATTCAAAACAAATTGAACAAACAAAAAAATTTACCTGTAGAAGGATAAACTGCCATTTTGTAATTTAATTCTGTAGGTACATTATTATTTATACTATCGGGTGTAGTTGTTAGATTAGTGGTATTGACGTTCATTGGTATGTGAGATGTAACATGAACTGGGACTAAATGTTTTTGAGGTGTTGTTAACAGTTGACGTTGTTGCAAAATCTGCTGATTGTGTTGCAAATTTGATGGAGTACTAAGTGATACTGTAATAAGTCAATGAAATTACGATATTACAATGACGCAATGCTTAGTTAAAAATACTCACATAGAATTATGCAACAGATAAACGTCAATAAAAATGCTTTTATACAATAACATTTAATGAATAGTAAGCACATAACAAAAATATAGAAGTAGCTATGTCTATTTCATTTGATGATATAATAACAGTATACCATCCAGTATTTTGATAAGTCGTATTCACACTGTCATTATTATTGTATGTTTGAGAAATACAACAACGATTATATAAGTCTAGAAGAATTACAATAACATGACAGAATTTACAACAATTATATACCAACTTAAATGAAATAAAAATAATGAACGCATTAAAACTACATTGGGTAATTCAGTGCATTTTTTTGTCTCTACTTACGAAATTTATTTTTACCAGGTACAAATTAATGTACATGGTTACGAGTGTAAGTGCTTAGTTTTCAAAATCAAAATAAGTAGGACGCGGTTTGAACTGGCGACTAAGTGGATGAAATTAGGACGGCTTAACCACTGGACCCCCCTCCCATTTATCGACAGTAAAAAACTTATTATAAGTATTCTAACACAATAATTCTTCTTTTCAAAAATTCCGACTAATTTAAGAATCCTTTACATAAACACACACATAATACTTTTATTCACAGGCAATAGAATGAGGATCTATTTGAGTTAACTAATTTTAAATTAAGATTTGTGAAATACGATAAATTGATGTCAAACAATGGCTCCAACCTTCTAGAAGTGCAGATAGATAGCTGATCAGTATAACAAACACACGAAAGTTATTACATAAGACCTCAAGTTTTATAACTGTAACGACTTCAGTCAATAGGATAGAGTTCAAATACGCAATATGTCTAATATAGTTATAAATCTATATCGGTGAGTGATATGTATTTTCGTGATGACCCCGACCCCTCTCCCAAAGAATACCGAAGTAACTAATAACAACCTGCACAGGATCATTTCCATTAAATCTAAAAATAATATTACATATGATGTTGTGGTGAAAAGAAGAAAAAACAGTTAAATATAAAACAGATCTTACCAGTGTTTACTATTTTCAATGACGAATTTTGACCAGTTAAAGCAGATGATTGAATAATCTGTCCTTGATTTATTGGATTGTTGATTGTGTGTGACATAAGCTGAAAACTACTAACTGGTAAAGTTGAATAAGATGCAACATTAACTAGATGACCACTAATAGGATGACTCATCAAAAGAGGAGGTTCACATCCAGTTTGAGAAGAAACAATAGATGGGGTATTAGTTAGAATAGCTGTTAACGTTTTAGAAGCATCTTGAACTGAAGATAATGTATTATTAATACTTTTTACATTATTGTTGATACTACTGTTAATAATATTATGAGTAGTAGAAATAATAGAATTAGTATTAGAAGCAAAAACACAAGATGGAGATCTATTATTCAGAGGAGTTAGCAGTCTGATACGATTATCGACATTGACTAGACGAGGATTTTTATAAACTGGAGTTGAATTGCTAGGATTGACAACAGGCAGTTTAGATAAAACAACAGATTTATTAGAATTGACATTCGTGTTGGAAGAAGGACGTGAAGTAGGACAAGTTTCCATGTAGCCGGAAGTTGTATGTACTGTTTGACTCTGTTTTACTTGAAGAGTATATGGTATACGAGAATCCAACTTTGACCAACTCCAATAAATGCGCCTTGCACTAAAATAATGATAATAAAGAGATGAATACGTCATGTTTGATAACAATAAACGCAATAATCGTAATATAAGATATCAGATTCATGTAACAGACAAACACAACATGACCAATTCACGTTCGTTGCTCGAAAGATACGCAAAATTTTGGAATTTGGGACTGGCCTGTGTCAATACCTGCACTAAGGATAGGGAGTGAAGTAGTCGAACGCGTCGACAACTTCACTTACCTTGGAAGTCTGATCAGTCCTAATGGGTTGGTGTCTGACAAAATCTCTGCACGAATTCAGAAAGCTCGTTTGGCTTTTGCCAACTTATGTCACCACCCATGGCGAAGACGAGATTTCCGTCTATCAATTAAGGGACGAGTATACTGAGCGGCAGTTTGCTCTGCTATACTTCACGGCTGCGAAACGTGGCCATTAGGAGAAGATACTCGTAAGTTACTATTATTTGATCGGAGATATCTTAGAAATATTGCTCGCATCTGCTAAGATTACAGCGTAAGTAGTAGTGACGTTGGACGTGGTATCAGTTCATAAAGTCACTAACTTCTGGTCTGAGCCATGTTGGCAGATGTAGACTACTTGGTTGGAGTCCACACGACTATCGTAACCAAATGGTTGGAGACTCTGTGTGACATGGCTCAGAATCGACCACAATGGTGTAGGTGTGTACACCCTCTGTCTTCCTTTAAACCGTGAGATTACTTTATACCTTTCTTTCTACGAACTAATTCTTTCTCCCTGTATCATATACTCATATGAAATCTTTTTTCACATATTATTAACATTGAAGTAACTACTTCTATGAATTTGGCGTTTTTGTAGTGCTAATGAGGTATGACAACTTGGACCGATACATATATGTGCCTAGTCCTACGTTGTAGCTGACTGACTGTTTGTTACAGAATATCGCATGTGTTTGAAACACTGTAACGATGTAATGCTCACTATGTCGAATAAAAGTAAACAGAATTCGATACAGTATACAGTTAAAAGATAGAATATTCTATAAAAGACGTAACACCTATCACTATCAGTCAAACGCTAATGTAACAAGCCAATCTAAAAACAGTGAATTTTAGCAACCTACCGGTAATTTATAGGGCATAAGAAATTGCTCTGTGTGACTGTATTACGTTCGTCAAAAGAACCTGGAATCCATTTGGCCATGGCCAAAGAGTCTGAAGCTTCACGAACCTCTCCCAGTCTATCAACACGTAAAGATCCTATGGTGATAACAAGATTTTTTGCAGAAATTCCGTTATTGTGAAGAAAGCAAATTGAATTTGGTGAAACTGCAAGTGTGGATACAGCCTCTTTTGCAGCTCTCACTAATTCCGACTGTTCATCATCACTCATAAGTAGATTATTTGAAATAAGATTTCCATTTATTGATTGAGGATACACTGATGCTGCAAAACAATCGGATGGGACAAACACTCGACGACAAACAAGTAAATCTCCTAAACCAATTGGCTGAATAAAAGAAAAATAATACGGAATTTTAAAGGCGGCTCGTAAATTGGATTATCAAAGACATAACAAAAGTAGTAATATATATATATATATGCATACCTCTAAATCGTCAGCAATAGCTTCTTCCATTGATGCAAATGAAGGATGATCTGCAAAATCAGCCGGGTTAAATGAGTCAGTTGAAAAATCTTCATCAGATGAATGATCCCATGATTCAGGATAACCGAATTTTCTGTTATGGTTTCCTTTAGATGACTTTTTTAATGAATGTAAAGCTTCCGCAAGACGTTGGTTCATAACTGTATGATGACAGACTGGCGAACAAAACCAAGAACGATCAGCAGTAAAAACACAATGTGGTAATGGAGGGCAACGCCTTAGAGCACAAGAGAAATGTACGGCACCAACACAGTCCAAATCACAGTTATTAGATGATACTAATATAGCAAGAGGGCAAACATCAGTCTTCATATTAGAACAATAAAGAGTTGCACCATATTTTCCACAATCAGCACATTTGCTGGAACGACCTCGCCGAATAGCGTCTGACAAACCAATTAGCTCACCGGAATCCTCTTCATAAACATCATTACACCATAAGGCACAATTTACATGCACCTAATTATCACAAAGAATAAACCGACATTTAAAAAAGATGACAAATTTATAGAATACGTTCATCTGATCTGTTTTATACATAGATCGATAATGATTTGTACTTTTGGAACAATCGCCGACTATATGCTACCTGATAGATGATAGTAGATACAAAACTTAACAATTAATTGGTATTCGAATACTATGAATAATTGTCTACTGTCTTCTAATCACCTGGATTTTTCGCATTCAAACAAATGACGTACAACCTGTAAAATAAGCTCATTTAGTTAGCTTGTAATCTACGTCTGTGTGGTATGCACTTTGCATCATCTATCTGTGGAAGCATGTCCAGTTGACAGTACCTGGTATCTGCATTCCTCTTTCTTAGCGAATCGTGGAAAAAATCAGTAAATTTACGCATCAATGCTGGTGTTCTAAATGTCGGTTACGTAGCCCAAGAGAATAAATGTAGGGCAATAATGATTATAGGGAACTATATGATCCAAGTCAAAATCCTCATGGAGTAGTTCTGAACAATACATCTCATTAGTACAACAGTGAGTTGGAGCTTCGAATTAAAACTAGTAGCGATCTTATCGTAGTCTTCCTCCAAGTCCTTAGGCAATAAAATTACGTGGTTATGTCAATTAATAGTAGAAAATATTAACAGCCATGAATTAAATAATTCAACAATAACTTACCCAAGTGTCTGATCCTGTGTATAACAAGCGCCCCTCGATATTATCATCTCCATGATAACCACATAATAAACAACGTCTTGGGTCTTCATCTTCTAGATCGTCAATCAAATGCTTACGCAAAGCATCGGCGGCAGCTTTTTTATTCAACTCCTCTTCTTCATCAAGGTCAACTAAACGGAATGATGGAATATGACCAGATAAAACAATCGGTTTTCTTATCTCCTCTTCATTCCAAAATTTGTCCAAAGCGAAATAAAAGCGTTCAGAATCAAAGGTTACTAATTCTGTAGATGATTTATTTTCACAATCACCACTATCTTTGACAGGCGATAATGATTTCACCGGGATATCAGAGTCTTGCTGATTAAATTCTTGATCTGCTACTGTATTAGTGTCTAATTGATTATCATCTTTAATCACCTCATGATTAGATAATTCTGGATTGTTATCCATAACAGCGGCAGTAGTTACTGAATTCAACTGAGCTAATTCAGAATTACTAATACAGTTTGGCATTTCAGTTACATTATCTAAAGAATTACAAATGGAAGATATAATCGGTTTACATTTACTATTTAACTTATTTTCAAAGTGTTGAGATGATGGGACTGATAATTCATGTAGACGTTTTCTGTACAACTTGATTAAATGATTTTGAAATTTCTTGACAACCACTAAAACGAAATGATAGACAAAAGGAGATAAAAGAAACTGAAATTTCATCAGTTTTAAATTATCTGGCATATACATAATGGGAATACAAGTACAAAAAAATAGTCTTCAATCAACAAACTTCTATGAAAAACCGATACGGTATGAAGGATGGCCTAAAGATGGCAAATCGATTGGCGAAGTTGTAAATCTTCATCGATTGAGGTGGTTATGACATACATATTATGTGTGCCAACACCACCGCCTACCTTCACGAGCAATGCTTGTTAATCTAGATGTACGTTGGAAGAAAGCTGAGTTAAGCCAAATCAAAACGTGGTATCTGTTCATGAAGTGACTGACTGTTGGGTTTGAGTCATTTGATAAATGCAGACTAAATGGTTGGGGTTCGCATGATAACCGTAATTAGTGGTTTTAAACGCTGGGTGATATGGTTCAGAATCGTTCACAATGGCGCAGATGAATCCACTACTTTTCTTTATTACTTTCTTCCATACATGTCTTTCTATACTATCCCTTCAAACCATATCCCCAAGGTCAAGTTCTTCCCATCGTTGCTACTGAATTATTTGCTATTTTAATCTCGTATGGTAAATTGGGTCCACGCATGTCCGTGCCAAGCTCTATGTTGATGATTGCTGTCAGTCGGTCTGATAGACAAAAGCTAAGATTGAATATGATAAGGTTTCATCATTAAATAAATATGATTATTCATTGTGTACTTTTTTGCCTTAAAGGACCAAATTTTTAAAATTTCAGTTATAAAGTTGTATCACTACTAGTAAGTTAACTGCTAAATGTGTCTTCCTTGGTGAAGATGTGACATCTATCAATAGTAGATGTTCACCACTTTGTAATCATGTCAATTTCGTACCGTTTGTGCTTTTTTGTTTACTACCTATTACAGACAGTTATATGTTTACACGATTGATAACTATCACAGTGTTGAATCCGAAATTGGTTCCGTATTCTAAATTGATGTCATCTTTGATTATCTATTTTATTTGCATCTTATGTTTTATGGTATTGAGATCTCTGTTAAGTTAATATGATTTTTGAGTCATTTCCCAAATAATGTATCACTATTACCAACCTGATCATACGTGTAAACTGATGTGAATTCTGTAATTATATTCAGAATATTTAATATTATTATTATACACCAGTTGACTAATAGGTATACTAATTCTGTTGGCAATAAGAGTTCAGCTCCATGAACAATTTATTAATTCGCTAAACTCAAACTAATCTACTAGACAATCCTGCTAATATAAATCTATTTTTGTTATTAGTTAAATACGCACGACAACAATAAAAAAACAGAAGACTAACGTTCTTCTTCAATTGAGGACCAATGTTCAACCCATCGATCATCACGGGCACTTTGTTTCATTTGTTCAAGCATTTCCACTTCATATGGACGTTGACAACGGGAACGTTTGCATGCAAATAAGAACTGTTTAGTAAATTCTAAAGGATCGATTTCTGGTGATTCATACAATTGGTATTTTGGATGATACTCTTTCAGATGTTCAAGCACGTGTAAATAACATGTTGAAACAGAATTTACATTATTAACTATTTGACCAGATAAAGGGTTTCGAATACGTGAACAGTTTTCATTTAGGCGAGCAATAACTGGGCACACTAATTCATGAAGTTCAATTAAAGAACGTTCTTGGAAATGTTTAGCGACATCGCTAAATTTGCCATTGGATTGGCGCAGAATATCACGAACTAGAAAGAAATGCATAAATAATCGATTCTCATTAGTTCGTTTTAAATAATTTTTTGATATCATTTGTAAAATAAAAATAACTAAGTAAATGAATACATGTTAATGCTTTAAAATATATTTCAGGTATTATTTATGTAGGGGAATAAGAAAACTTTTTAAAACTTAGATTACCTCTGAGGTTTTATTGTATCAAAACATGACTGATTTACCAGTCACAAGTTCATTTACGTCACGTTTAGTGTTGCACTGTTTACAAGAACTAGCGACACCATTCGACAGACCAAACTGACAATGGAGAGGAATTCGAAATTGAGACCAACTGGTGGAGAACCGAGTGCTTTAATTGCTAAGCTATACATTAATAGCGACTTCCTTAACCATACAAGGACGCTAACTTGACCACGAGTATAATATTCAGGCAAAGCTATTAGTTGAACAATTTAAAGACCTCTATTAATAGAATAATTTTATTAGTAATCCTAGCCACAAAAATGATTTAAATCCTAATATACGCTACTATCGATCCAGCCTCAGTTTTCTATGCCAATCTTCATAAACTAGTTGGTGTATCTCCAAACTGAATAAAAGTTATCGTGACTACATACTTAAACTTTTTTTTGGTGTCCTGTTGTATCGTCTTCCTAATTACAGTTCATTTCTCTCTTCCACTTCGTTATATTATTGGTACTTGCCTTTGTGTGGTGGACTTCTCAGTGTTTAGTTGTATGAAGAGCTTTTCTGTGCCATGAAGAAGTAAATTAATAGAAGTTTCACAAGAAAAGCACAATTATCAAACCCAAATAAACCAGCCAATGCAAAAAAAAATTGAATTGACATTTTCAAATAGTTTTTAAATAAAACTAACGCTTCGTATGGATTACATAAGTAGTAAGACAAATTTATTACCATTATTAGTATATACATGGTTTAATAGATGAATATAATTTAAAAAGTCAAATGAATATCAAAAACGTTCCATACTCATATACACTGTTACAGTGAATTACAGCTAACAATTTGTGAAGAGAATTAATGTCCTTACATAGATTTGTTTTGTGAACTTGGAAAATAAACACATTTCAGTGAATTATACTGACTAAATAAAACTATTCCTATATCATCAAAAATATTGCTCGAAACAAAACACTAAAGAAGAAACTAATAACCTACCATCGCTAGCCATTTCATTTATATTAAGCCATGGAAAAAGAGTGTCTGTCATTGTGGAAAGCCAACGAAGAAGTCTCCTTAATCCGACAGCTGCCGGTGAACTGACTGGATGAGCGGATAGACGATGAAGAATTCTCGTAAGTAAGCGATAAAGTAATGAGCGCTGTACAAATGTAAAACAATAACATAAACCGGTCATAATAAGACAAAGTATGCTAATATGCACATGATAATACTAATGCGACTAATGAAAACGATATTTCAACCCGACACTTCATTCATAATCACTAACATAAAACACAACAAACAGTCAATTAATTTATGAAATAAAGTCAGTCAGATACAAAATAGGACTAGACACATATATGCATCAGTCCAAGTTCCCATACCTCATTAGCATTACAAAAAGCTCAAATTCATAGAAGTAGTTACTTCAATGGTAATAATATATGAAAAAGGATTTCATATGAGGATATGATACAGGGAGAAAGAATTAGTTCGTAGAAAGAAAGGTATAAAGTAATCTCATATATATATTTTTGCAACACAATAAGAAAATGCGATTATGACAAAATAGGGAAAGGAGGGTGAGTATAATAAATGAAAAAAAACACTAAGTGGATAAAAATAAGCTAGCCAAAAGACTGTGGTGGGGGGTTTGATTATGAATACATTGATCTTGAGTACTGTTTGAGGTATGAGAGCGGTTACCGTTTCCCGGTCGCCCACATCGTGGAAGGGTTCATTTAGAGGCACATGAAAAGGAAATCGGGCTAGAGGTGGTCTTAGTGACCTGAGAGCGTGACCGCAGTGCCCAAGCGACAACTGCTTGTGGCCGGTCACACACGACCTTTATGTGAGTAGTCTTCGTGTTAGCTCCGTACTTGTTGAGACCTTATCGCCGGAAACGGAAATTCGTGGGATAAGGTGGGGTGGGAGTTTTTAGGGTCGACCATTTCTAACCCCATCCTCCCTTGTGGGAAGGCAACACCGTTGTTATGCTGGTTGTTTGAAGGAAACACCTTACTGCCGTCGCACCTCTGTACAGACAGCAGTTCGACTTCACCCTCGGATCTTGAGTTAGCTGTCTTTAGTCTCACCGCTCCTCAACCGACCTGTATGTCATGGAAGAACCTCGAGGAACGATTGATCCAGCTAATATAGCTCGATTGGTTCATTACGATAGGCAAGCCTGGCCATCCCGTCAAGGTAGCCGCAACGGTCAGGATATGAAATAAAGGCACATTGTTAAACCTCATTTCACAGTTAATAGTTTGTTTATTTACCAATCTACTGGTTATTCATGTACAAGTTTACATAAAGATCATCGATTTGAAACATTTTAATATGATCTCTTTTTGAAGCATAGATTTCATTCAACGTGACATTTGTTGACTAAGCATTAGAACAAGATACCATAATTTCAATGAATCAACACTTAATACACATTAGAAAGTAGATTTCTAGTCTCACCTAGTACTCCCCTTTTAGAAAGAGTGGTGAAATTAAAGGCCTTTTATAAAAAGGTTATCAAATTATAGGTTCCTGATATTCGGATACTTTGAATATACAGGGTACCATGCAACAGTGTTATGTTTTCAAGTAAGAACGACAAATATTTTCCTTTAATTAATATTACTCATAAAATATGTAATATATTGTACATATTAAAGTGTAAAACAAATTTAACAATTAAGGGATCATTTTTATACTAAGATTGAGAAAACAAAATAACTGATTAACAAGACATACCGGACTTGTCCAAATTTGCTCTGATTCCTGATCAACCAGCCATTGTGCATTGATTGGCGGAGGAGTTGAACAAATTTGATGGTAGTAACGTGAACTCGATGAGCTAGATGAACTATAACGTCTACGATTGTTCTGATTAGTATTGTTATCATGTATTGTGGATTCATGAAATAAACTAGATTGTATTGAACTACTCGATTCAGTTTTAAGTAATGATGATGTATTAACAGTAAGTGGTAATTGTTGGTTTTGTAAAACAAATGTTTCATTTGATGAAACCGTATGATTACATGTATTTATGATGGGATCCATCATATTTGATGTTTTGTAAGAAGTATCAATTTGTAAACATTGTTGTGATGATGAATAAGATAACGAGCTACAACCATTACTAACTGGATCTAAAGAAATATCAGCCATATTATTGAACGTGTCGTTGTAAACAGTTTCACATGACAATTTATCAGAATGATGATGCACTGGATCGTTTATGATATTATCTGGGAGCGTAGGAATAGGATTAACGGGAACAGTATTGAATTTAGCATGTTCTGCCACAGCCGGATCCCATAAAGAAGCGGCAGCTTCAACTGCAGCAGTTAATTCATCTCCAGAGTCAGAATCACACACTCCATCATACTGTAGACATTTATTAAAAAAAGGTTTAGAAAGAAAATGGATTTCAATTTATAAAAGTTAAATTTAACTTATATATAGCCCCTAAACGACTTGGTACGGTCTAGGGTGAAGAGAGTCCATTCTCCTCTTCGAAATGTTTTCACATGGCTACACATATATAGTCGCTGCCAGGGAAGTATTATTGACTGAATTTTCGCGGCATGAGTGTTGTTTACGAAAGTAAGAGGACAAAAGGCGAATGTCCGACGCTTAAACCAGATTGGTGGGTACGAAGGATCCACTAAGGGGAGTTATAAAACCCTGATTCCAAACTAATGGTGGCATATGGGCTCCAGGATCCTGAAGGAACAAATGGCGTATGAACCCATTCTTGATCACTAGCTACCATGGATTGCATCAGCAAACGTTGCTCTAATGCCTTGTGGATTGAATCTCTAGGTCCAATGTTCAAGGAGTAACCTCCCGAGAAAACTATCTGCATCGGTTTGGACAACCAAGCAGTATCCGAGCCCTCAGACAAATTTTATATGGTGCATATATTTTTGGCCATGCTTTGTACCTATGTTTATGTGTTTAAATAAATAAAATCTATAGACTGATTTCCAACAATTGAATAAGAATGTCACAAACTAAATAATGAGTCAAACTAATTGTTGTTCTTACACTTCTCTATGAAGATAAGCACATTTATGTCAGACTATACGTTAAATAACTAACTACTTACAAGCATGTATTCAGTAGATATAGACTGTACACTTATTGTTTGAAGATAGTAATAATACTCGTGAGATCACTTTCCCAACTATTAAACTTTAAGAAATTTCCCTTCAATTTTTTTCTGTTTCCCAGTTTATGGTACTAAAAAAGGAAAGTAGCCATACTTTTAAAAACATAGTAATAGTAATAACCTGAAGAACAGTAATGATAGTATTATGACTAAGACACTTTACCTGAGGTAGGTATTGTTTCACTGTAGTTGATTCATCTTTATAATTGGTATTACTCCAATAACCAGGTGATTTACCACTAGAACTAGCCATTGTATTAGTGGGACTATGAAAGTAAGTTGACGATGGTGAGTTCATTGATGAACCATCACCAGGACCACCACCACTACTGGTGATAGTTTGATGATCAATTCGATTAGATTTGCGACAAACTTGCACTAAACCAGCCATTCTTTCCATCAATGTATCTTGTGCTAAAGTCCGCAGTTGATTTGCACCATTATTACGATCATTATTATTATTTCTGTTGTTAATATTTGAACAGTGCTTACTCCGACTTATGATTGAAGCATCTTCTGTTTCTTTATTTTCATCGCTGAATTCACTTTCATCATCCGACGCAGTTTGACCTGTAGAATCTAATTGCTGTTTGGATGAAGTATTATTATTGTTACTACGAGAGGTGTTTGACTTCTTTTGTTGACATTTTTGTTCTCTTTGACAAACGGAACAAGAAACAACAAATTTACTCAGTTGTCCAGCTGACATTCTTGCAATTAATTCATATTCATCAACTATGAGAAAGATGAAAAAGGGATAATGTTTGTTTTTTTAAGAAAAATAATAAAAACAATTAAAATCATGATTATCAATGTTAAAACTCGAAAACAAAGTGTAAAAGTTGAACAAATAATAGAAAGTCGATACACCAGGATAAAATCACCCTCAGAAACCAGAAAACAAAACCAAATCGTTCTACAACATGTGATAAATATTTTAGAAATCATTGTAAGGGTTTCTAAAGTCTTTGGGATTAAAGTCACGTATAAGAGAACAGAAACACTATTAAAGTTTCTTCATGTACAACAGACAAAGAAGATAAATGCAATATTATCTACAAAAGAAACTTCACCAACTGTGACAAATATTACGTTGGACAAAGTGGACTCTCCCCCCTATCTACGTATGTATAAACAGGCTAACGGTGGAACAACATATCACTAACGTCAGTAAACTCACACAGTCACAGACACGAAATAGATTCGGGAAACGCTAAAGTTTTAGATCAAGGAAACTCAAGGTTTTACAAAAACGTTCTGCGAATATGACACTCAGGTCAATCTACAATCAGTAAGCGTATCAACATAGACCCTACTTTCCAACCAACGTTTTAACTACTTCGTTCCCAACAGCTAATTATCAGTACCATTTATTACACGAGAACAAAAATAGGACTCAAAGTCGAGTGTACGTAAACCTTTACTTGGAAAATGAGTTACTTATTTCAAAAACTCAATTCGTGTTGGAAACTTTAATTTAAACCTAGTGTTCCAATCATTGGGCTAAATAAAAAATTAAACAGTTACCAAGCGCGCATTAAAACTTATTTACTACAAACCAACCTAAGAAATTTTCACCACTCAATGCTCATTCTTCTTTGATACATTTATGATTATAATTGACTCATCAATCACGCACAGAATCGCATACTTGGCTTTGTTCCACGCTCTAAATGAGAAGGCTAGTGATACTACTAAGTTTCCGACGCAATTTTAAACCATCTAAGCCAAAACGAACTGAATAAGTCTACTGACAAAACTGATTTAAACATAGTTGAGAAAAGAAACTACAATCACATCAATAGCTTATATACAAAAGTAAAAGAAAGGATTTAAAGATAGCATACCAGTTAATTTTGTACATGTTCTATGCATCCAAAGTTGGCAACTATCACACTGGATCATTTGTTTAGTAGTTGGTAAATAAGCTCGATCACATTCTGGACAAACATCACCTTTAGATTCTGCCTGACTACATGCAGCACATTTATTTGTTTCATATGACCAGGCTGTATAACTTCCACGAACCGTTGAAATGGGTGTAGTACCATCACTAGTCTCAGCTGGTTTACAAGCTCTAACTCCACAATGTAAACATACTGAACATTCAGGACAAGTCTATGTTACCATGAAAATAAAGAAAAATTATGATACCTTTATTTTCGAAATGAACAATAACAACCATGAAAATGTAGGAAATAACCATGTGAAAATAAGTTTTATATCTCTATAGGATAAAAAAAGAATAGGTGAATTTTTGTACACTCACATTCAAAGGGGTATCTTTTTGAAAGGAAAAATGAAAACTGATCGTCCGGCAATTAAAACGGGTTAGTTAGAAAACTGATTTTAAATCAATGGTCTTCATGGCCTTCAGGATCTTGAGGTAACCTATTTTTAGTCACCCAATACCATGGAACGGAAGCTCCTGACGCTACTCCACTATCATTTAGACTAGACCTTCAAGTCAAAGGCTCAAAGAGTAACCAACCAAGAAAACCATCTGCTTTTGTTTGGTTGTCTGGACAGTATCCCAGTCCGCATACAAATTTTATTTTGTATACAGCATTCTATTTTTAGCGATCAGCCGTACCAGATTGAGTATAAATTAAATCAATAAAATAGAATACTATCCACAAGGCGATCTATAGACCATGAATAAGTTGTTAACATAACAGAATGTTCCTATCAATGAAAGTTAGTGAATAATTTGTACAAAGTGTTTCTAGCATTTATCAACAACTTTAAAGTGTAACAATAAACTTGTCTCATACAATAAAAAAATGATTACAAAATTATAATTACACTTGACGCAACTAATTAATCAAAAGCGGCAGTAATATAATAAACTGATTTCTTAGCCTGAAAATTATTTTGATACAAGTCTCAGAGTAGCAAAGGTAACAGTATTATCAGTAGTACTAAAAAAGATTAAGCATAAAAAAAGGGGGAAGAAGGCATAAGGAGATTTCGGAACTCAGATTTTAAGGAAAGAGGCAGAGAGTGAAAGCAGACATGTAGCACTTCTACTGGTTTTTCTGAAAATACAAAAGTAAACTTTTAAATATGAAACTTCAGATTTTCCTAGTTATTTTGGGGCGATTCGTCGTCATGTAAATCCCTTCATTAAAGTATAACACTACTGTAAGAATTCTTCCATTTGTCAACCTCATTTACGTCACCATAATGTCCAAATAATTTAAGTAAAAATTAAACTCAAACTTTAATTGTTTATTATTCAGTGCTTCTCATTATGTGTAAACTACTATTTAGGTATAACTGATTAAATAACTGTGGTCAATGTTTTTCTGACCAACAAATTTCAAATAAGGAACGCTGTTTTGCAATACATATCTGAGTTACTGATTAACGGACAAAAATATTTGAGAATAGGTGATTTCAGTAATAATTAATAAAATTATTCCGTACACATTAACACGATTGTTTAATACATTATCGTTTAACCAGGCTAGGAGACTGATTCTAGGTCATCGTTTATTTATATTTGACTCACAGTTTCCAACGGACTTATTCTAAGGATAGTGTTTTGTAAACAACTTCATTGGACATAAATGTTTGAAAAAATAGACTTTCTGAAAATAGTTAACCCTACCCAACATCCTCTTTGACTAGTTTTAGCTGGTGGAAAATCGGCTAAACATTCTGGATGATATCCAGTAGAACAACGTATACAACGTAGATCTGAAGCTGGACGACGACAAACTTTACATGTGGTGCAATTTCGACATACAAAATGTTCTTTCCTACGAGGTCTGAATTGTCGTTCAACGCAGTAGAAATGGAAAGGTTCAGCACAGGATACACAAAAAAGTAACTGAAAAAAAAAGAAATACAAATAAATATATCATAGATTATGTTATTAATCAATCCAAAAAATCAATTGACCTAAAAAAAATGTTAACTGATGACAATAAACTTGCGTATTTGAAATGCGATACATGATTAAATATCATACTGTCAGTCTCGTTTGATTTAGAGAATGAATATTCTTAATACTAAGTACCGTGAACAATTTACTGAAATAACTGAAGTTTTTCTTTCCCGAGCGTCAGATAACTCACACAGAGAGAAATTCAATATAACCTGGAGGATTTTTTTAATTCACCGAAGGGTATTGGTTGAGTGTGTGTACATTTAAGATGTAAAGAAGTATCGAATACATACATAAAATATAGTGACTGTGGAATCAAGATATGGACACAGTTATGAGCAAGGCCTTACATCCTTTATACAAAATGCTTGATGTTAGTGATTTTTGTATATATTAGCTACTTGACACAATGATAGCATATGTGACATGGAGATGAAACCGTCAAATCATCGAAGTAATAAGTTAGGTAGTTAAAATATTTTAATCATTGGATGAATAAATCACCTACAATATGTGTTATCATACAAAACCTATGATCCGCACGAATGATAAAGGCAAAACATGTAAAACGGATGTTGTGTTAAACAGATACTAAAAGCATAAATAGACGTTCCACTAATCTCCTATCGATCTACCAGTCATAAACGAAGTAGGCCTTGGGGGTCAAATTTACATCGGGTCAAGCTATCATACTTCATATCGGCTCAATAAAAGGAAATTAACAGGAAGAACAAAGAAATTGAAATAGTAATAATAACAAGGATAACAAGGATTAAACATAAACAACAGGATTCAAGAAAAAAAGAGTGAAATCGAGGTATAAAAAGTAGTACTAATAAAATTCAACATCTATTGTAAAATAAGTAATGAATACATTCATGTTACGGTGACTAAAGAAATCTGAGCCATATCATCACCTAAGGTCTTGATCTATAGATAAAGATTATTTCATGAACCACAACAATCAATCCAATTCATGGACCGATTCCAGATCTTAGTTTGGCCGCTCTCATTCTTTTTTAAACTTATTCTTATACTCGATTTTGTTTTGCATACTTAAGTAGGTTGTGACAGTAGGAAAATGGAATGTAAAATGTGACTCTAAAGATAAAGACGCCAACCCTTAAATGGTCATTCTCGCCTGTTGTGTCTAAATATACAGAGTAGTCGATAGTAATGAACAGTGTTATCTAACAGAGTATGAACAGATAAACTGATATTTCTGAACATGCTAGTGATGAGGAAGGAAATGTACATCTAATGAAATCAGCAGACTGATAAGCTGAACTGAACAATAAGTACAGAAATAGAAACATTGTAAGAATATTCTACTATAAAAAACTGGATTACAATACAAACTAACAAATTAAAGCACAGCACACGAGTTTTCTTTAACTGACCTGACCTCCACCACTACCACATGCGTAACAGATTTCTTTAGGTGGAGCAGCTGCCAATGTTGTTACAATTGCGTAACCTCCGTGTGTTGCTAAGTCACTGTCAATTACTTCCTAAAACGAGAATAAGTGGATAAGTGAAAATTAATGCTATTAACTAATTGAAAATTTTTCAAGATAAATCACATCATACTACATTTGTTGAGCGATAGTACAAATATAGAACCCTCTATCTTATTATTTAAGTATATAAGCTGATTTGCGTAAAATAAGAAATATTTCTATTCAATAGGGGAACGGATTGTTCAGTTACAAACCACTTTACTTAGACACTGGATTTAAACAAGAAAATCAAGTGAGTACTATCCGAAGCATAAGATACACCAAGTAATCATTAAAATGACATTTAAAAATACATGATTAATCATTAACGAGTGAGCTGAAGTATATATTATACAGATGTCCAAGAGAATGATAAGAGATTTCAAACTTTGAACCCGAATTTCTTGAAAACCTAACAAAAACTTAACCGCAAAGGTTGATAACCACATATAGGTCCATGTATTATGTTGTATGTGTGACACCAATCTGATAACCTGATCAAAGTCGACGACTTTATACACCAAGTCGATATATTCAGTCATAGATTCGGCCTCTGAATGCCCTGCTACGGTCGAGAGTGGGCAGAGTTCGCTCTTCCTCTCTAAATGCTCTTACATGGCCACGCGTATACAGCCACTGCCACGGAAGTCTTATTCACTGCCTTCTCGTGGCGAGAGTGTTGTTTACAAAAGTGAGAGGACGAAAAGTGAATGTCCGGGGCTTTAACCGGGTTGGTGGATACGGAGGGTACACTTGAGAGAGCTGGAAAACCCTGACTCCAAACCAATGGTGCACATGGGCTCCAGTACCTGAGGAAACAAATGGCGTATGAATCGATCGTTGGTCACCGGCTATCACGGGACTGCATCTCCTTACGTTGTCCCACCCTGGGTAATGAGCAGATGGAAGTAGTCGAGAAGTTCGTGTATCTAGGTAGCTGCATAAGTGCTAGTGGTGGCGTGAGTGATGAGATTGATGCACGTATAATGAAAGCCAGAGCGACTTATGCCAATCTGGGCCATCTTCTGCGCCTTCGTGATGTTAGTCTGGCTTTAAAAGGTCGGATCTACAACGCGTCGGTGAGAGCAGTTTTGCTCTATGCTTGTGAAACCTGGCCTCTCCGAGTTGAGGGTGTTAGACGACTCTCTGTGTTTGATCATCGTTATCTCCGAAGGATTGTAGACATCTGTAGTGTTCATTGATATGTTGGGCCCGCATACTTTATTCTTGCTTCTAAACAAGCTAATTTACCCATCCATCTTGAGTCACGTTTTGACCTTTTCAATTATTCACTTATCAACCCTGACTGTTTTTATATGAGCGTAT
This sequence comes from Schistosoma mansoni, assembly GCF_000237925.1. Taxonomy (NCBI): domain Eukaryota; kingdom Metazoa; phylum Platyhelminthes; class Trematoda; order Strigeidida; family Schistosomatidae; genus Schistosoma; species Schistosoma mansoni. Next base: position 60,888,462 of record NC_031495.1, on the reverse strand, counting down.
GTGTGTGCACACATCTTTTCCTATTCATCACATGTCTGTAATTTATTTTTATCGGACTGTAAATATTGATTAACACTTGATTAAAGCGAGTTGGATTACCCGCCATCTCCAATGCACATCATTTTTGCTTCGCTCTCTCCTATTCGCTTCATCCCTCTGATTTCCTGTCCAGATCAATGTACAAAATATGTATTCAAAATCCATTCTCGTATTTGACTTATCTAACTCCGTTATTCATTAACGCGGATTAAGTCATGTATTACATACGAGGATAGATAGGATGTATATTTTGACGACAATCAATCATTCATATGATCCAAACTGAAGTCAGTTCTGGCCCCTATACATCCAGTGGCAACACCATGTTAGTAATGCAGAGGTTCGGCATCGTAAGTTCGGGCGCAGAGACGATAATTCAATTGATGTCACCATCTTGAAACATCGACTTCGGTGGCTTGGACATGTTCTACGAATGTCGTCCCAGAGACTTCAACGTCGTGCAATATTTGCCGACTCTGAGACTGGTTGGAAAATGCGGAGAGGTGGTCAGTGTATGACATGGTGTCGTGGTATGAAAGAAAGCTACATAGGACTGGCTTCTGTCGGTCCTTCACGACTCCCTGGTTGGGGTCCTGGTGCAACATAGTGGCTAGAGACGTTATCAAATATGGCTCAGAATAGAAGCCAATGGCAATCCTGCTGTAACCTTTTACTTTCCTCATAAAAAGTGGCCGTAACTTCTTTGATTGAAAGAATTCTTTCTGGTTGTACCTTTCTATTTCTCCCACTACTATTATTTTTTTATTACCATACACCAATTTGTGGTCGTTATTGTTCTTTTTTCTTTTATACGCACCTTACTTTTTTTATCTCTCTCCATTCTGGTTGTTATTATGTGGCGCATATGTATCTGATGCTCCCTTGTACCAATATTTAGGTGTTCAAATAAATAAATGTCATGGATTCGAAAGACACTACTAGAAATATTGTGGCCGAAACCGTGGCATGATAAAGAAACAATCTACTTACGGTAATAAATTACGAAAATTTTAATCTAGGTGTTACCATCTACCACTACCAAAAAGTGAAATCCGATTTTAGCCAAGTCATAAAAATCACCTATACGTTTTGGGCATGAAAAACTTCTTAAGGTTCAATTCTATCAACATTTTGAGGATGAGTTATATCACCATCAAACTGATTACTGTAGAAGCCAAAAAGGAGTTATACGAAACCATAACAGTAAATTCTATCTGAATCAGTCAGTCAGTCAGCTACAAAGTAGGACCAGGTACATATATGCATCGGTCCAAGTTGACATACCTCGTTAGCACAACAAGATCAACACCGGATTCATAGAAGTAATTAATTCAGTGGTGGTAGTATATAAAAGATAGGTTGTATATAAAGATATAGTATAGGAAGCAAAAAAGTTATGAAGCAATTTTAATCTCATAGTTTAAGGGAAGATAAAGAGTGTATACACCTACGCCATTGTGATCGATTATGAGCCATGTCACCCAGAGTCACCAACCATTGATTACGATAGTCACGCGGACCCCAACCAGGTAGTCTGCATCTGCCAACATGGCTCACACTAGAAGTTAGTGACTTCAAGCACTGATGCCATGTTTTGGTTTGGCCGCCCCTAACTCTCTTCCAACCATCCCCAATACTAGTCAACATTGCGCGTCGTGGTAATCGGTGTTCAGGCATACGTAACACGTGGCCCAACCATCTCAGTCGATGAAGATTCATCACCTCACCAACTTATTTACCGTCATTTCTTAATACCCTGTGTCTAACCTCACTATTACTTACCCGGTTATCCCAGCAGATGCGAGCAATATTTCTAAGACATCTGTGGTCAAATACTAGTAACCTACGAGTATCTTCTACTCTTAATGGCCATGTTTTGCAGCCGTAAAGTAGAACAGAGCGAACTGCTGCGCAGTATACTCTTCCCTTAATTGATAGACGGATATCTCGTCTTCGCCATAGGTGACGTAAGTTGGCAAAAGCCAAACGAGCTTTCTATCTGAATACTGACCAAAACTTTACGATGATAAATTACTAAGTCTAATACACAATACAGAAAAGCTAAACGCTAGTTCACATAAATGTAGGTTTGTATCTCCTTACTGGCAGTCAACACAAAGACAAATCAATCTAGTATGAGCATTTAAGTCCCTGAAAAAAGTGATTAATTGTGACTGATTGATGTAGGAGACGAACTCAAAATTAGCTGTGATAACTCTGATGTAAAACTCATGAATAATCACTTCACATAATAAATGAAAATAACTTTACCCCTTCAACTGGACGGACACGATCTAAATCTTCATTTTCATCATTCTCTTCAGTAATCGAATTGAAATGCATTCCTAAATCTCCACCACGAACAGGTGTTACTTGAAGTTCAGGACCGACATTTAAATTGTTTACAGGATTTCTATGCTTACGACGATATGAATGATTTATTCCATTGGCGTGGGTTTTTCGAGAATAACTAGATGGTAGCCATGTATCTAATTCAAGCTGTTGCGCTAATCCAGGTACAGTTTGTAATAAACTAACTGATTCATCTGGTTCATCTTCAGATTTATTAAGGTTAGATCGATTATTTGTATGATTAGCAATATTCATTGATAAAGCACCTTTATATCCACTTATAGGTAAGTTTGAAGTTGAACCAGGTGAAGGATAATTCGATGGAAATTTAACCTACAGACAAGGAAAAAGAGTGTAAAACAAGTCGCTTAGGAAAAACAAGTATAGAAGAAAAACACCTTTTATTAAAAAGAGTAGGCTATATTTTCGGTAAATATATCCTTTAAAAAAATGCATTGTCATGACAATAATAATTTTGTAGGCGCCTCAATAGTTTTATAGAAATTTGTGATACACTAAAATTTGGTACATTTAAAAAGTTATCGTTTTTATATAACTTATTATTTGAAATATAAATGTGGATCACAAGGGGTGTCACATAGAATAAACTAGTATTATTATGTACTCAAATTAACCCTAGTATCCTCGCACAGAGCATCAATAGTTGGGCAAGCGTTACACATATGCTGACTACCACAATTGATGTAGGTTCACAATTTCACCAACAGATATAACCACTATTATTTACAACAGACCCCGAAATTACATCCTCGGTGATTCCAACATACGCAAACAATTCTCTTGAGACACTTACGATCACATTTACCAGTAGACACCAAACAAGAAATATTGCATCTAGATTACCATTGGCACATCCACAGAACCACAACTTTTGCATCAAAAACTGATTACGAATTAAGACAAAGTATTGTAAGAAGATTGTACAGAATGGTGAAAATACTGTAAGTTTATTTATCTCAGCTACCCAGCATAGGTCTAAGTACTACATTATTGCATGAAAACTGTTAGTAGAACTTGAGTGTTTAAACTATGTTGCAAAAAGAGCTGTTTGAATCCGTTAATTGTTGGGTGAAATTAAGTCCTGAACCAGTGAGTCACAACAGCAACTGATTATCTGGATATTACCGAGAAAATCAGGTTAGAAGGGAAGAAAACAACAATAAATTTGTAAGGAAAGATCGATATCAAGATCAATGGAACAAGCTAACAGTCATATAAGGAGAAATTCAAATACCCCACTTCTATCTGAAGTTTGTGCCGGTGATTTTGTCAAGAAGGACAATGAAAACTTGACGATTATGCCATTCAGTTCAGAGGACGGAACTTCATTGAACTTTTTCATTTGAGCTAAAAATCTTTTCACCATATTACCAGCAAACAATTAAAAATGAACTTACAATGATCAATCCCCTGAAAAATGAACGTTAATAATATACAAAATGAGAGAAACTTACGAGATCAGACACAGACCATTGAATACTTGGTCTGAAGTTTAAAGGATAGGTGCTGACTATAAGACATGAAGATCCTGATTTCGATCCCCAGTAGGGTCTTGGATATGCACTTTGACAAAACAGACGTTTAGTTCTACCTGATTTTAAATTGTTGATTAACTAAAACCACTATATGATGTAAACTATGGGATGAAAATTAAAATGGTCGTGAGAACAAATAAAGAACAGCCAAAATCCTTAACTCAAAAATAATCAGGCAAACTCGGTTAACTAGCCCCATTCGATGTTCAACAATAAGGAACAGGTTAGCGACATAGAAACCTGACAAGTGAATACAAAGTAACAACAATTCATATGATTAGCAATAGGGAAGGATAATCTTACCCTTGGACCTGCCTTCATATTCTGGTCAGCAGCGGAAGCCGCAGCACGACGTCTGAGACATATGAGTTCCCTGTAAAAATGAAAGTATAGTTAGTAACATATAAATTACAAAAGTAAAAGGTTTGTACGACTTCAGTTTAGGGGCAAACACGGATACTAAATATAATGAAGTAATCATTTAGTTGTGTTGCTTGGTAGTACTTTGACTTTCATACGTAAAACACAATATGAACCCCCCTCCCAATGAGCACAAGCTTCATTATCACTCCGTACATCTCCAAATTAAAACCGCAAAACAACAGGAACATTAGAACGTAACTAGACGGATAATACTCAACTTAAATTGCAACACATAGATCACAAACATCCCATAGAATATAGAATACAATTAGAGACATAACATGATATAAAAAAGATTTACTTGCAAGGTCTCCCTCGTGGATCATTACTGTCAACTAGGCTGAAAAAAAACAAGTAAAACACATAGTTTCATTATTAGATAAGTATTAAAAACAAAATCGACGTCACGACTGTTTACAGAAACTGAAATAAGATAAGCTATCGTTACTACTACTCCTCAAGCTTAAGTAGTGTAAATGATATGTATAGAAAAGCTCATCAATAAAATCTCCCAATAGCGATATCTGTTTATCATTTATTTACAAGTACAGCAATATAGGTTACACTGGAGATGTACCTTGCAAAATCTGCAACGATCACAATTTCACAGTAAAATATTACACCAAGGAATGAAAACAATCCAGCTAACATAAACACAGTAAAATGAAATCTTTTATCTAAAAATCGGAATCCTTCAGTAATCACAACTATGAAGAGAGCTCAACAATTGCTTTTGGATTTTCTATCAGAGTTCTTTTTCACAAACTTGGTTTTTGAGTAAGAAATATTCAGGAAGTATCACCAATGAATTATCAAACTCATTATAGCAAAAAGCTGTAATACGTATAGCTCGCCAGATGTCATGAAAATTTACAGTATACAGCTTATGTGACGGATAAAATCTAAAAGGAGTTAGGTGTTTCGACATAGCTAAAACAGAAAGCGAGAAAAATGGAAGTCCAAAATAAATTACATATGGCCGATAAAAAGAATTTCAAAATAAATCAACGATTAACATTTCACTAACCGACAATCATTGCAACGTCCACAAGGTTGAATAAGTCCTAAACATGCTGGGCATTGTCCACAACGATTCGGTAAATGGGTTGAATGTTGACTAGTAGACCCAGGTCTACTAGGATGAAATGCATTTTGTGGAGCAACTCCGTGACCAGTTACATGAGCATCGTCTTGTTTAGAAGCAGAATGCTTTTCTTTCATCCTGTTTGAATGAGCAGCAGAAGCGGCTAAAGCAGCATGCACAGGACTAACACCTCCAGGAACCTTGGCACCAACGGCGGCTAAGCGCGCAGCATGAACCATAGCCGATAAAGTTGACGAATAACGACTGTCTTCTACAATTACACAGCGGAAATAGAGTCACTAATTACCACTAGCATCAAAGATAACAATATGAGGCAATAACTATACGAAAGAAATGTGGCAATAAAAGACGAAAAACAGAAAATAAACCTATACGAATTGGGCTGATGCATTACTTTATAAAGCACATGATGAAAAAACTTACGACAAAAATGTATCATATAAGTGAATGGTAGATAATTTAAGGCACTATCGCAATTTATACGATGGCGCAAAAATATTTTGTGAAAGCAGTCTGAAATATTACGGATCAATATTTGCACAAACTGTCATCTATATAGCATCTTACTTAAATTCTCATCTCATTTTTAATATTCATAGAAAGGTAAATCAGATGAAAATAATTTAGTTACTTTCCTGAACCACTTATCGTTCTGTCATTATTTATAATTAACTAGATGATCTCTCTGCTAACACGATTCTATTGGTTGTTTATCACTGTATTATGACGGTAATTCAAAACGACCTCAGACAGTTTATGGGACGAGCAGAAATTTTTTATGTGAAATGTTAACTTTTATCTTTGAAAGTAAACCCTGTAGAATGAAACTGTCTATGAAACAAAAAAACCATATCAACTGGGAGTTTTGAAAAATTAGGATTAAGTAACAATTACTATTTGCAAATAATACAATGGAAAACAACAGTATATTTGTTACTGGTTTATTTTTTTGACAGTTCTAATCATGTCCAAAACTGCATTTGTCTGCTTTCTAGGAGCTTTACCAAGAGAATACTAAACACAGTATTCTAAGTCGACATCACTTATTGAACTATGGCATCCAGTATGCCAAAGACTTGTTTAAGTCTTTTTAACATTCACTATACGAACAACAATAATCTTACGACTATCCAGTTATATAAACTTATGAAGTAATTCCAATAGCTGCCTGCCAAGGATGAGTATAGATATTATGCTCCAGTCGTTTTTTCTGAAAATAATTTACAATTCGATAGTGTTAAGTTTATACCATTCCTATAGACACTGTGAACTGATTGAATGGGTTTTAGATAGCTTCCATTGTCACCTGAAGTACACTTTTAATCAAACAAAAATCTCAGGCGATACTTATCACATGAAGTTAATTAAGGTTCATATAAAACGATTTGTAGGAATATGGTTTACTGATTTTAGTACTTAAATATCAACTAATAGATGTGGTTTACAGTCTCAAATGCGAACACATGTGTAAACGCTGAAATACATTTTTATTCTTATTCAATAACGATAAAGTAGTAAAGAAGATGAAGGATCTCCCATTGAATATTTTGCGACAAAAAACTTACCACGACTAATAGATGGTCTGCTGACTTGCTTTACACGTGGTCTGAGTCCTGTAACTGGTCGATTTCCACCTTTGTCTTCGTGTTTATTGTTCATATTATCATTTGATTTGTATCCTTTAGACGATGATTTGGTTGAAGTTAAATTCCTATGACTGGCTTTCTTCACTTTATCACTCGAATTCTTCTTATCATGACATGATGCTGTGTGTAAATGTCGCGTGGAATGTTCCATATTGCGACTACTACTCCCTTCAGAACCATTACTTACCTCAGAGGAAGCTCTGCTTCGACGTCCACCGCTCATGAAGCCTAAGTAGCCATCATAATCATCCAGGAAACGATGCTATTCGAAAGAAGGTGTAAATTTTGGCATTAAATGGGTGATAAAAAACAAATGAAAAAAATTAGTGCCTAGTAGAATATAAACTAGTTGAGTTAACGATCACGATAATTATTGATATGATCAAGTTCCGTATCACTGGACCTGATAATTGGAGGAAACTTCTTCAACCCACTTGAGCCGCTGGCAGCAAGAAGTCTGGTATGAGTGAAACAGTTTATGAAGTTGATGAGATACCAAAAATAACATCTATCGATGTATTGGGCGATGGACACAGTTCTTCAATGAACAGTCCAACTGGTCTGCTGCACCAGCAACATCGATCAGACTGTCCTTTCCTACATAACCGGTGTTCAACCCAAAGAGGAGGAAGTCAGAGATGAACTCCAACCCCAAAAGCGCCACAAATCACTAGGTCCGAACGACTTATCTCAGATGCTTTTTAAGGACGGTGGCGACCTTCTGATCATGGAACCGAGTTGTTTGCAAGCGCTTGAGAATAAGAGAGTTCTAATGTCGCGGAATGAAACGATAATATCGCCTATCTTTAAAAAAGGTTTACGTCGTTTCTGTAACAACTATCGGGGGATAATTATACTTACTATTGCGTCTAAACTAATGGCTTCTGTCATACTTCGTAGATTATTCAAAACCGAAGAAAGATTGACCCGCGAAGAGCAGGCTGGATTTCGTTCTGGTCGAGGATGTATTGATCATATCTTCACCCTCCGCCAAATGTTAGGACACCGTCATGCTTATCACAGGCGAACAATCGTAGTGTCTCTTGATATCAGGGCTGCCTTTAATTCGTTGGACAGGACTGCTCTCTGGGATTGTCTATTGAAGAAGGGTATGCCTGAGAAGTTTATTAACACCCTAAAAGCCCTATATACAAACACCTCAGGTAGAGTGAGGGCATACAACCACCTCTCTCCACTGTTCCATTCAAGCAGTGGGTTAGACAGGGTTGCCCAATCTCACCATTCCTCTTTCACTTTGCCATCAATGACATTCTGGAAACAGCTCTGATAGAAGTAGGTAAGATCTGTGATCCGGAGAAAGACTTTCCTACCTTGAGTGTGGGAATGATACTATTATTTATATTTATATTTATTTGAACACGTAAATATTGGTACAAACGGGCACTGAATATATATGCACCACACAAGTCACTTGATTTGTGTGTGGGCTGTGATATTGCCCGGGTGCCCAGACCGATGCAGGTAGTTTTCTCAGGGAGCCACACCCGGAGCCTTCGACCTAAAAGTCTGATCTACAAGGCAGTGGAACAACGTGAGGAGATGCAATCCTATGGTAGCCGGTGACCAACGATCGATTCATACGCCATTTGTTCCCTCAGGGTACTGGAGCTCATGGAGTCAGAGTTTTCCAACTCCCCTAAGTGTCACCTCTGTGTCCACCAACCCGGTTAAAGCCCCGGACATTCGCTTTTCGTCCTCTCACTTTTGTAAACAACACTTCCCGCCACGAGAAGGCAGTGAGTAGGACTTCCGTGACATTAGCTGTATACGCGTAGCCATGTGAGAGCATTTAGAGAGGAAGAGCGAACTCTGCCCACCCTTGGCCGTATCAGGGCATGCACTTCGTGCTTAATCAGTTGCCAATCAGTGTCTGCAGGTATGGGATATGATTTTCACCTTCTAAGTGTACATTACCTTCAAACGACTGGAAGGAGTCCGTGTCTGCACTCTTGGTAGTGGGGAGTTAGAAGTAGTCAAAAAGTTCGTGAATCTGGGTAGCCGAGTAAGTGCTGGTGGTGGTGTGAGTGACGGGATCAATCTACATATAGTAAAGGTCAGAGAAGTTTATGCCAATCTGGGCCATCTTTGACCCCTTCGTAATGTTAGTCTGGTTGTAAAAAATAAAGTTTACGACGAGTCGATGAGAGCGGTCGTGCTGCACGTTTGTGAGACCTTGTATCTACGAGTCGAAGATGTTAGGCGACTCACGGTGTTTGACCAATGCTGTCTCAAAAGGATTGCTGACATGCCGTGGCGACACTATCTTAGTAGTGGACATGTTTCGAGAAATCGGTTTGGGCAAAGTGACGATAATCTAATTAGTGTCATTATCTTAAAACACCGACTTCAGTGGCTTGGATATGTTCTACGAGTGTGGTCTCAAAAAATTTCGCATCGTGCATTATTTGCCGACGCTGGAACTGGTTGAAAAAATCAGAGGTGGTTATTTGATCACATAGTGCTGTGGCATGAAAGAAATTCATGCAGGACTGACAACCGTGGGTTCTTCACGACTCCCTGGTTGGAAACGTTATCAGGAATGGCTACGAATAAAAGTCAGTAGCGGTCAAGCCTTTACTTTTTTGTTTTCATATAAGTGAGAGGAACCTATTTAACTGGAAGAATTCCCCCTTACTGGATTTCTATTGATTTAACTGCTTCTCCCATTAATTTTTCTACCCGGCGGTTGCTGCTACCTTGACGGAATGGTCAGGCTTGCCTATCGTAATGAACCAAACTATTATGGCCGGACCAATCGTACCTCAAGGTCCTACCATGACATACAGGTCGGTTGAAGAGCGGTAAGACTAAAGACAGCTAACTCAAGATCCGAGGGTGAAGTCGAACTGCTGTCTGTACAGAGGTGTGACGGCAGTAAGGTGTTTCCTTCAGACAACCAGCATAACAACGGTGTTGCCTTCCCACAAGGGAGGATGGGGTTAGAAATGGTCGACCCTATAAACTCCCACCCCACCTTATCCCACGAATTTCCGTTTCCGGCGATAAGGTCTCAACAAGTACGGAGCTAACACGAAGACTACTCACATAAAGGTCGTGTGTGACCGGCCACAAGCAGTTGTCGCTTGGGCACTGCGGTCACGCTCTCAGGTCACTAAGACCACCTTTAGCCCGATTTCCTTTTCATGTGCCTCTAAATGAACCCTTCCACGATGTGGGCGACCGGGAAACGGTAACCGCTCTCATACCTCAAACAGTACTCAAGATCACTGTATTCATAATCAATCCCCCCATAGTCTTTTGGCTAGCTTATTTTTATCCACTTAGTGTTTTTTTCATTCATTATATTCACCTTCCTTTCCCTATTTTGTCATAATCGCATTTTCATATTGTGTTGCAAATGTTTTGGAGCCCGTGGGTACCAATATGTAAGTGTTTAAATAAATGAGCAAAATTGATGTGTACAGCTAAGTATGAAGCATATTTTAGTACAATGATCTATACATGATCACTGAGTTATTTCTGATACTATCTGACTATAAATTTGAACAAGAAACGTCTGAATTAAATCAGTAATGAATTTCCAGGATGCTGAAGTTAAGTAACTCTCCTACCTATGTGTGAAATGCCATAAAAATATACTGAAGGATAAACTTGAAAGCCAATAATTAAACATATTAAACAGAATTATAAAATCTTGTCATAATGATAACTTACATTGACTTTTAGACGACGTTTACTCCGAACAATAGGTACATCTGTTGGAGATGGACTACGTTTATGAGCTCTAGATTTGGTAAGCTTGGTCACAGTGGGGACCTGTACATCAGATTTCATTGGTGGTGTACTTGCAGAATCGTCAAATGAATTTGATTCCATATTTTTGTCAGATTCATCATTTGTTTCAGTTTGCTCTTGATTATTAATATCTGAGGCTTCATCAGTATGCTTGGTTTCTTTAGTTTCAAAGTTTTCGTTCGTTTTAACTAAAAGCACTGAATCCTTTTCTTCAGGTAACGTCAGCTGTATATTAGTAGTAAGATCATTTTGAACTGGTATTTCGGCTTCAGGTGTTGTTTTGTTGATTAATTCATTCGACATGATGGTTACATTTCTGTCTTCTTGTGTCATTACGGTATCAGAAAAGGACTGAATGTATGGGCTTTTGACCCCATATATCTCCTGCTGCTTGGCTGAATTATTTTCCAAAACTGTCAGAGTTTCCTTAATTAAGTCATCAAGAACATCTAAACACTCATTCCGGCTTTCTGATTCATGGATATCAGGTAAAGGTTCGTTGCTGCAAGTTGGACTCGTCACCAAAACAGGAAGTTGATCCTCTGTAGAAGCTTCAGTTGTTGTGATTTCACTAAAACTCTCATTTTGTACAATGTTTGGTGACACAATTTTTTCTATATGAGGCAATGAATCAGGTACAATTAGGGTTTCATTACATAAACTTTCTGGTTCGAAATTACACTCCCCTATCGCCGTAGGTATAACAGGGGATACATTTTCGCTTACCACATTCAAAGATTTGTCATCTCCCTTTCCCAGGTCGATTTTTTCATCCTCAGGAGATAATGTAGCCTTAGCGCATGGACTTATAGCAGAAGGACCAATTCGTTTATTAGGAGAGATGATGGTAGTCGCTGTCTCCTCAATGGTAGCCTTTAACCCATCTACAGTTTTGTTTTCGTTCTCTGATCCTAGTTTGTCATCATCCGAAGGGACTTTGTTTTTACTGCATAAAGTTCCTGCCAAAGATTTACGGGACTTCCGCAGATTCGCTTGTGCTATCGCCTCAGCGGCTCTGGCTGTTAGACGTCGTTGGCGTTTCCCAACTGAAGAGAATGTCAGATCCTCGGAAACATTATCTTCAACTACAGTCGGTAACTGACGGTTTGGATTTTTCGATTCTGTTACAGAAAAAATATTTATAGGGATTTTACAAGAGTTTAGAAAAGACAGTCTAAATATGATTTATATGACCGAATTTTTATCTTACATAACCAGATAATCCAGCTTTATCATAAGCTGAAGGAAATCATACTTTTATCAAGCTTTTTCCATCCTGCTACCTATAGTGTCAGGAAAGTTCTCAAGCATGATGGCATTAGAAATGAAATCTATGGGTACAGAAACTTAAGTGCAAAAGCACAAATCACAAAAAGCATCCTATATATGTCATCAAAATTATTATTCTCTAGATAACCTGGTTTCTTAATCAACAGAAGTTACTGTTTCGCATTTTGAAAAAAGCATTTAAACTATTAAACGACAAAACAGATCCTTACATAAAAGGACGTCAGTTCAAGTTGTCGTGAAGTATAAAGAACGAACCAGATGCGAAAGTATTAAATAAAGGGTATATGTACGACAGTGAAAAATGAGACAATAAAACGTTTAAGATTTTTATATAGATAAGGATTCGATTTATCTGAACAACTGTGAATAGTTTATGATCTCGTTACCTAGTGTCTGAGTCATGCAACCAAAAAATGTCCATTTATCTCATCAAAAACCTCCTTGTTATGCGTTATATGTGAATAGATGGAAAAGAAAATTAGACCATATGGATCTATCTAGTATACTAATAGAGGCTTAGTAACATCGGAGCATGACGTCAGAGCTTAATCTTGTCACCCGCTACCGTATGAATGTCTCCGACTTTGCTTTACTACCTAGTGAGTTGGAATTTCAGGCTAAGGACTTCAGCATGGTCTTATTTTAAAACCAACAGTTTTCATCTCTAGCACTCTGAATAAAAAAAACTAACAGACCGACCCATAGATACTGAACTAAAACCAGGCACATATATGCTGAACTAATAAACCGCTATATTTACATTAGCAGTTATGTTTCTAGACTAGAAAGATCGAAATAGGAAGAAACTTGTAAGGGTGATGGTCTGTTTATTTCTGTCCACATTACGAAAGAGTACAATCCAGCTGTAATCAATAATGAGTTCTACAGGTGGATTATAGTCTTAACAAACTACATTCTGGAGACATTGTAACGCTATTTGACGTTCAGTGTGTAGATGAATGCCAGTCTGTTAGACGAGATTTAACAACTGTTACTACAAACGACATGAACAGCGGACAGAAGAGCACTAACAAAATCACTTTCATGGAAAAATAAAAGTTTACAGTCCCCAAAAAATAACTATGGACAGGACCAAATGAGTCATCTTTAAGCTGACAGTGAGAACTTACCGATATTCCTGACTGCAGTAGACTGTTTAGAAGTGTTAGCGTGCGTTTCAATTGACTTGGGCAGTACGATGGCTTCATCGGACTTGATGGACTTTTTCCTCTCTTTACATTTATCCCTGGAACCAGAATCATTTCAAAAATAATAGCAAACATAAAATCAAAATTGTTTGCTTAGCCAACATTCTGTGACATTATTGTTGAAAGAAATTCAAGGGTGAGGCCGAAACATCTAAAGTTTCACTAACGTGATGCCAAATTGTTTTCAACCAGGTTAGACGATAAAGAGAGCAAGTGTACAGAGTCTTTGGTGAAATCTTGTTTAAATCCTATCCAACTTGTGGCTGGATGGGACATTGGGATTAAACTAGTAATATAACAGAGTGAAGTCGTAACTAAGCTGATACCACACAAAACTGGAACTTTTGACAGAACTCAAAACTGATGTTAGTGTTATACCCTCTCTGAATGTGACTTGATAAGTTTCACATCATACTAGTCTTACCCATGCCTCTATCTAAAGGCTAGTTTGGACTTTGCTTGGGACGTTTGTAGGGTCCTATGCAGACCATGATTTGCTGACCGTACAACTTAAATCAAATTTAAGCCGGATCTAGCCATAATTTTTTTACAATATTGAAACCTGACAGTTGGTAGTCCTACACAGCTTTGAAATTATTAACAGCTCCAAGTTTTTACCCCACATACACTAGTTATGGCACATCTGGACTTAAGGCAGTAAAACTGCAAAACAGATGGTCTCTGAAAACATGCAGAACATGTAGTAAACAACAATAAAATAGGGCGATTCTTTAAATTGATTCCGGTACAGCTTGTTGTCTTTTGGTGACTTTCGACAAAGAAATTCGAGATGACCATATGTTTAGAGAAAGGATTCACATAGTATAGATAAACTATCAGGCTTGACATTGATACATGGTAAACAAGGCCAACTTACAATGATGCACGTTCAGGAACAGGAGGTCGAGTTTTCTTATTTCTCTTCCTTTTTATTACAACACCACAAATAGCGGAATTGTGTTTGCTCTTCACACCATAAAGTTGAGGAACAGATTTCCAGTGTATAGGACTAAGATTCAAAGACTTAGATATCAAGGAAAAATCTATAAGCTGGTGTAATTTCGTTGTAGCGTCCTCGTCTATGTGAAATAGTGAACTATGTTGAGGAAAGCTACTCTTCCTTATCTTCTCGGCAGTTGAGTTATTACCAATCTCCTTTAAAGCACACTAAAAAATTAGGAATAGTAAAAGATAATTGTACTTGTTGATTTTGAGATGAACTGCACACTGTATTTAATTTCGTGTCACTCGCACTTTTTTCACTGCATTCCGAAGACACCAACGTTTGGTTGTGAGCAATGTTGGAAAAGTAGACTGGTAGTAGCTTTCTTAATTCTGAGTTGTTTTTGCAGAGGTTTAACCAAGGGTGACTTCGTCCGCCCGGGCCTCCTCTTTTGGCCCTCTTCATCGGTAGCGCGTTTGCCGTCAAACCAAATGTGCCGCCAAACATTTGAAATCCACTCCTCAATGAAATGATTGATCAGGCGTTTCAAACTACTTAAAAAGAAAATCTTTAAATACTATGAATGCTGTTTTGCTTCTTTTTCTGTGACCTTAAATATGAAGACTAACACTTTCGATTCCTTGTCACCTTGGTTCCGTGACTCGCTCCAAAGTTGTTCTATGATGTGTGCTGATTCTCTGTCACCGCATTTATCACTCTTACCTCTGTCGTTTCCTCGATCATAAACAATTTTTCACTAGCTTTTCGCCTTTTGAATGCAAAAAGCCTAGATTGAGTAAATACAATCAATAAAATCCGCATCTATTTTGATTTAATGTACTTCATCCTGTGCGTCTGTTTCCTCTAAATGCTTTAAAGTTCTGACTCCTGTTGCAACATTCAAGTTAGAATGTTTCAATGGCCTTGATTTATGAGAACATATCTTTGATCATGATGTACCATAAATAGTTAAAATTCGTATGTTTTTATAACCGCATAATTATGTAGTTATAACTATTTTTAATTACCAGTCAAAATCTTTGAGGTCATAGCTTGTGAAGTTGACGAAATAATTTCATCCACTCGTCTTTTTAACCTATATTTACAGAATTCATCTTATTCAAAGTTGTGATCATTCTAGATTAAGTGATCTCTTTGG
Organism: Schistosoma mansoni; assembly: GCF_000237925.1. NCBI lineage: Eukaryota > Metazoa > Platyhelminthes > Trematoda > Strigeidida > Schistosomatidae > Schistosoma > Schistosoma mansoni. The sequence goes on along the minus strand of NC_031495.1, from coordinate 60,872,964 downwards.
TTGTAGGATTACTCCTGTTTTCACAGAAAGTATAAATAAACAGTACAAAATCCAAATAATAAACGCTCATAAGTATTCTTTCTCTACTTAACAGGAACTCGAAGCTTAAGGCCATACATTTATAGTATTTAAACTGAATAGTTTATATGCATGGAAATAGTTTAATTGTAGAACACTCGGTTGGTCTTTTTGAAATTAAATGAGGTAGTATATGAGGGCTTCTGTAGGGAACACACTTAAAATAGTGATTAGATTGTTCAGAGAAGTTCCGCATGAGCATTTACCAAGTTCGATAGCAATATGTTCACTACAGCATACACAACCTAAGTTAGATTAAAACTTGAAGACTGCATTTCGGCTGCAAGCCTCTGTCTAAAAGATTACTAGGATGTCTTTCAAAAAGCACAGAGAGCAGGTGCCCATGCAATTCCAGAACTCCATTGTTTATCATACAAACAACTTAAGAAAATAGATCTCTCTCATCTATTAAAAAGTGACCTGATTTTGATGTATGGAATACTGAGAAATAGTTTCGGACTTGATGTATCCTTTCTTTCTTCCTATCAGATCACAAAAACTCAAAGGGTATAGCAGGCGAGTACAACAACCAAGAAGAAACAAAATACCTATGTCATACAAGTTCTCACAACAAGTAACCTATTCTTGGGACCTGATACCCGGAGAAGTGATGTCCGCCCCTTTAATCAACCCATTCAAGAGACTAGACATTCTTAAAAGCTTACTAGAAAAGAACAAACACAGGCCGTATGAGTTCTGTTCTCAGCACACAAGTCTGAATCTGATGTATAGCCCAAAACTAATAGCGATGGCCCTAACTACAATATTAATTTGTATACATCTATAGGCCTTAACTGACACCAAAAACTTGGCTGTCAAACCGTTTTCGCTAGCGTGGAAATAGTGTATTCACACTAACCATGTGTTTATGATGCATCATATGAATGGATCTGCTCGTGATCATCGTTTTCTTTTTCTCTAACATAAAACGTGAATTCCTGAGTCTTTATCGTAAAACTGGACAAACGCAATAGTGTAATCAAGGTTACGTTAGTTGATTTCATTCTGTTGAAGCCCTGTCAATCAGTTTACAGGTAAAGAGAGGAACGCAAATCAAGTATGATTATTAATAACTTAAGTTACTGGAAGCATAATTTACCAGATGATACCTGACAGTTCGTCTAACAGCACCTTAAGAAACAAAAAACGTTTATCTTTTCACAGTTAAATGAACAAATGTCCCAAGAGCCGTCACAATAATTAAAAAATATGAATAAACTTCACACAAATACTGTAACAGAATTATAGTTAATCGATTCTTCGCTTTTTTACATTTCTTTTGTAAGAAATCACAAACCGACTGATCTCTGAGCTTAAATCGTTTTACAAATAAATAGAGCATTTACTCACTATTTTAAGCTAGCTCATTCTAGAAATGTGTGGCTGTAATCGGTTGTGTAAGTTTGAGGATATTTGACTACTTTTCTGAAACATTCGTTTATTGTTATAGCTAATATTCATAGATACAGTTTAGTCAAATAAAATCCATGCTATGAAGTAGTTCACTCCCTTTGACTTTAGGGGAACCGATATTTTTCACTATGTAAAAAAGATGTTGGCGACAAAATGTTCCTGAAGGAATACGAAGGACTAGACACTCAAGAATAATTTACCTAATTTTGCCTAATCCTAGGTGCTGAACAAATCCTATTGACCAGTTTCTAATCTAGCCAATGAACTAACTGGCTCAACATCAGCCTTAAAAAGCTAGAGAATTTAAATATAGGATATCCTAATAAATGCTTTTAATTACATAAAACACTATAACACCACCTAGATTCTTTGCAGACTTTATCAATTGAATTAGATAAATAATACAACTTAAATAACATAACAGTAGTTACTTTTCAAATATAAGCCAGTATGCGTTCGAATTTTTTTATTCTAGTCTTATCTAGATGAAGTCTTGAAATTTCAGTGATTTTCAGAAACTTCCCTTTGTTTTAAAGAACGCAAATGACTAATCGAGATAATCTGAATATTGTGTTATTCCTTGGGTAAATATGTGAAATAGAGCTACAAGTTGCTGGTGGAATCAGTTGTTAAACAGTTTCAAGTGATCTGGTTCATGTATTCAACAAGTTATTTTAGATTTGATAAGGAATCCTTTTTAATTTGTCCTTAGGATAATAAACTAAAAGTTACTTGTGTAATGTCAGTAATTGGTTTGGCCGCTTTTTTATTGGTACCATCGATGTTGAAACAAATAGAATCAAACGCATATCCCTTACCCTAGTATCAATCGAATTTCCAAAATTTACTATCCACCTTTTCCAGAAGTTTCTAAGTTTCACCACCTAAATTTATCCAAATTTAATCCCCTTGTTAACTCGAAAGTGATAATATGAACAAAGTACCCAATTATAAACGTCAATAGAAACAATTTTGTCTTGTTTATCACTCATCAAGAAATATAGATCTCTAATACAAAAAATCCCATTAGTAATCCAAAAGCCCAATACACTTAAATGAACGTAAGCTACTCGTAAGTAGCATACTTTTCTACCTTAACTTTTTGGAACTGATTTTTTTAAACCCAGAAAACTAGTATAACCCATATTTATTTCCATCATAGTTAATAGAAAGGTTTTAAAAAGTATTGACTTGTAAAGTATAACTTTGTTTATTTTCAATTGTAATTGTCTAACACCAAATAGATGGACAGTATGAGGAAGTTGTTGACCAATGTTTCCCTTAAAAAGTTTATCACTTATTTAGATCATTACAAAATTTACGTATTTACAAATTGTATTACCCTACTACAATTCAAAATCAGTTCTATTCATATTGTTAACAAAATGAAATAGTTAGATATACACTTATCCTATCTAATAAATAGTATCATTATATTTTTTCCCATTATTCTTTTGAAAAGACTTTTAGTGTTGGAAAGTATATAGAAAGAAATTCATCGTAGCAATATTAAATATTATTTACGGTAGTAATTTGAATGTTTCATATTTGCTTACTGAACTAATTAGTGAGCATCACAGAGAAGTCACACGACAAAACGTCTGCTGCTCATTCAATGAATATAATGTTAAAAACCTCTCAAAACGCTTATTAAATCTGCTTGTAAGTCAAAACTCTTGGGGTCATCACTATTCATTTCAGAAATGAGTCATTAACGTAAACATTAGTAACATTGTTCGAAATTTTGTAGCTGTACTTCTGTATATATGTATCTCAGTAATACATACATCTAATTTTCAACCAACAGGTTATGCATCCCAATACTAATTCATCTTCATTTCCTCAAGAACACGGGTATAATAGATAGAATGGTTGCGTAACTCATACAGCGACTCTTATCCAACCAATTAGTAAGATACAAAAATTCAGAAACCCAAGGATAATATTTTTCTGAAAATACGGTACAGTCACGGAGAACAAATAAATACCAGGAACTTCAAAATCTTAAATAGTAAGGTCTCTAAAAGTTAGTTATTCTGTCAAAGGTTCAATTTAAAAAAAAAGAAAATTCTTTAAATAACTGATCAGAGACAAAGTTACTCCACTGGTACAGATTAAAAGCAAGAGAAGGATTTAATAAGAAACTATACCACCAATTATTGAGAATAAACTAACCGACACATCTCAATAATAACCAAATCTTCCAAAAGTTATCCTCACAATAAGATTAAAAGTATTGATAGAGGAGAAATACTGTGATGAGTAAAGAAATAAAGCAGAACATCTAGACAGGTATGTAAATGGATTGAAAAAAGGGATCTGTTGTGACGTTGGCACAGATCATATTACAGTACAGTTGGAAGACTACTTACTTACTTACTTACTTTCGCCTGTTACTCCCAATGGAGCATAGGCCGCCGACCAGCATTCTCCAACCCACTCTGTCCTGGGCCTTCTTTTCTAGTTCTTTCCAGTTCTTGTTCATTCTTCTCATGTCTGTCTCTATTTCTCGGCGTAATGTGTTCTTTGGTCTTCCTCTTCTCCTTTGACCTTCAGGATTCCATGTGAGGGCTTGTCTTGTGACGCAATCGGGTGATTTCCTCAAAGTGTGCCCTATCCACTTCCAGCGCCTCCTCCTGATTTCTTCCTCCGCTGGAATCTGGTTTGTTGTCTCCCACAGTAACTTGTTGCTGATAGTGTCTGGCCATCGGATCCGAAGTATCTTGCGTAGACAACTGTTAATAAACACTTGTATCTTCTGGATAATGGCTTTCGTAGTTCTCCACGTCTCCGCCCCATACAATAGAACTGTCTTCACATTTGTATTGAAAATTCTAACCTTGGTGTTGGTTGACAATTGTTTTGAGCTCCAGATGTTTTTCAGTTGTAAGTATGCTGCTCTTGCTTTGCCGATCCTCGCTCTCACATCTGCATCTGATCCACCGTGTTCATCAATGATGCTGCCCAGATATGTAAAGGTTTCCACATCTTCCAAAGCTTCTCCGTCAAGTGTAATTTGATTGGTGCATATTGTGTTGCATCGGAGAGTCTTGCTTTTCCCTTTGTTTATATTGAGACCTACTGTTGCTGAGGCTGCTGCTACACTGGTCGTTTTCTCCTGCATTTGTTGTTGCGTTTGTGATAGAAGAGCTAGATCATCCGCGAAGTCTAGATCGTCAAGTTGCATCCTGCCTGAAGACAGTCGTTGTTGTCCAACCTGCGTCCAATGCGTTTCACTGATTCCAAGCACCTCCAGGTTGTTTTTGTAATTTCTGCAGCAATTGGAAGACTCTTCCGGTCTCCCACATTGTCCGGACATTCCATGTACCTATAAGAATTGTTGCTCTGGTTGTAAGAAGGTGCATCGGCCTCATGACTTCCGAATGAACTCGGCTTTCATCATGAGACGTCATAATTATTCCTTCTACTCCCAGGGCAGAGTTTAAATGGTTTGAATGATTTTTTCTGGTTAGCGTTTTTTTAGCGAGTTGATTTTCTACGGGATGGGGTCGCTAACCCCATGCCCAACCCTCCTCCTTTACCCGGGCTTGGGACCGGCAGCAACCCCCAGAGGAGCTACAGGCGGAGTTAGTTGGAAGACTAACCAGATATTTAATCCACAATGATAAATATGCCTTAAAAGAGAGTAGTTTTACATTGGTTTTCAAGAGAACAAAATGCCGTTCAGGCTTTTACTCGACCTGGACAGCATAGCTTAATCCCGTGGAACTGCTACACATGTTCCAAGAACTATGATGGACCAACTAACAAAATTTCGTTTAAACCATTTATTATTATCATTATTATTACTAGGTAATATAACTAAGAAGCATAGATACCAAAGCTAAACGAATATGCGATGAAACTAGGAATATTAGGCAGATTTAAGACTGCTTAGGTCTTTGACTAAACCCCCTTTTAACTTGCTTAGTGACTGACTGATAACTTATAATCCAGCACTTATATGCTGTGAGCTGACATACACAGAATTAGAATTTATCTAAAATGTAAGCAGTTGTATAGCAAAGTTCAATGAGTATTGTCAAACTTCCTAATCTATAGCTTGAATATCGTATTAACGTAGTTACAAAATAAAACTGAGGCAACCGGAATATGTATCAAAGCATGTTTAACGTACTAAAAGAAGTAGAACCAGATAACTAATTTACTCTTCATGATCTGTCACTTATTAAATGAAATTCTACTGAGAATACTTATTTTCCGTTGACTGTTTTGTATTACTCAATGAATCGTTTCATATCGAAATTTAATCATTTGGAACAAATGTTAACATGAACATTAAGGCAGAACAGTACTACAGTGTCCTTGAGAGATCTTCAAATGACCTCAAGATTCTGTTGCTGTATTTTAAACAATGAACAGACAGTTCACAGAAAAGGAAAATATTTTGTTAGAAAAACAACGAAACCTAAATGAGTTAAGTAGTCGTAGATCTTAGCATGTTTATACAACCACTTTTGGAAGGGACGAGAAGAGAAAACTTCTAGAATCCAAGAGCTATTTTTAAAGAATACGTCTGTATATTTTTTGTGTTTGTTTATTCAACAATCGGGTTATGGTATTTTTATATCATCCAAATTACAAGTTTGCACAGTACTCACTGACTGTCGAGATAATTTTTCATGTTCGTAAATTACAGTTGAATAGCTTTTTATAAACAATATCCTGCTGTGCACTCTGTGAAATTCTTTATTTATGGTGCTTAACTGCTTTACATTTATTATGTATACGCTTTTATAGTTTGAAACAGGCTAGATAATATAAAGTACTTAACTAATTTTTCCGGTGTTTTGTTTCGCAGTTTGAGAACGGACCATTTTTGCTTGAAACTATCTATCGTTTTTTAATAATATACAAGGATTTATACACTACAAGACAACTAAAAATATCTGGAACTGAAAACAACTGTTACCTGACACCCAAGTCAGAATTTGCAGCACCAGAGTTAAAACAGCTCTATTGTATGGAGCTAAAACTAGGAGAACTATCAAACCATCAACAAGAAGTATAGGTATTTATAAATAACTGTCCATTCAAGATACTCCAGATCCATTGTTCAGAGACCATCAGAAACAGTCGATTGTAACAGAAAGCAAACCAGATGCCAAATGAGGAGAAGATCAGGAAAAGACTCCGGAGGTAGATAGGATAGACTTTACGGATACCATTAAACTGTATCAAAAAATAAGCCCTAATTTGAAATCCCAAACGTAAAAGGAAAAGTAGCAAGCCAATGAGTACTTGGCTAAGGGAATTAAACATAGAGATCAAACCCATGAGTAGCACTTAGCACCAGATGCAGACGAAGCCCAGTGCACAGCTGGTTGAAGATCCCTGGTCGGTGGCCTGTCTTTCAAGAGGATTAACATGCATAATTTTTTTCGCATTCACTGTTAGTAAAAATTTACGAAATTCACAACATACTAAAAACTTCATTATTCAGTAAATCACAGATAAAGTTATTTATGTGAGTTTATTTTAAACATAGGAGAAAGAAATGAAAACTAATTGATTTATATATTGTTCATACTCTGCAGCAGAACGACCGTGCATACCCGAAGAAGCATTCACAGGGTTTCCACAATATATCATTTCCATTCTAAAAATGACAACAACAAAAATCTTTTTTCACCAATTTGAAACGTTTCAAGCAAAATATTGGAGTAGTTTTAACAGTACCTCTTGGATTAGAATTAATAGCTTATATGAATCTTCAATGGCGTTCAAAAAGTAAAAGACACTCCATTGATAAGTATTGGTTTGATTATATGGTCAGTTTCATCAGTATTAGGTGAAGTTAAATGATTGTTTTGTCCTAGTTTAGTGCTTCTTAATAATTAAGACCACAAACTTCTAACAGGATAGAGTTGATAATTTCCATAAGTTCGATCAGTAAGTAATTTAAACAACTTCTGATTAATTTCTTTGTATTGTGAATTTAATGAAGTTGAAAAGTAGTGTTAAATCTCAATCGCATCATAACCAAATAATGTTATGCTCATTATTACACTTGAGGGTGTATATTGCTAAGAAGTTCCGAACTACATCGATACTATTGTCTACAGACTATTGATTCTCAACTTTTTTTCGGCCTACTTTCAAAATAAAGTACGGCACAATACGTCTTGAAATTTTCCTCGTAACAGCACCTACGCTATACTCATCAGTATTTTGTTATATGTTGATTCATTCTACTGAAATTAGTCTCTACCTGTATAACACAGTATACTGATTTAAAACCAAACTATTTTCAAGTGGACCGTCTTTTGTGAGAACAATAAATAGCATTTTATAAAATTTACTTTAAGCTTTTTCTCCTAGAAAATGATATAATTTATAATTTTCGGTTGTTAATGCTGGTGGTGTCAACGATGTTGTTAATGATGATTACGAAGATATTGTTATGCTTTATTATTAGTAGTAGTATCTACAATTATGGGACTATTATGTAATAACTATGCACATGTTTTTACAAAAGTATAGAATAGAAACGCATTAACACTTGCACGCACAGTCAAAGAAGGATATTTATGCTTTGTTTTTATAATACTATTATTCTTAACATTACTATCGTTATCATCAATTTTGTTACTTATAAATATGAGGGTAGTGAATTGAATGTATCCATTTGTTCCCATACTTGTTCACGCTTATTATTGTAGCTTGTTCTTTTATTCAATAATATACTGAATACAATTGATAATGTTATGCATGGATGTGAATATGTCCATCTGTGTGTTATTGACTTGAATCCTTGAAATCAGTAGGGAAGATTAATTTCTTACTTTTACATACATTTAGAAACAATCAGATCTTCTTATAACTACGTACATATCTTGTTTGTATAGTATAACATCTTGACCTTACTAAATGACACATGCACGAACATATACAAATACAAACGAAATATTTTATGGAACTCTCCTTAACTCTGTGTACATCAATAAAATACTTGAATAAAAGTATAAGAGAGACGACTAACCGATCTTTAATATAATCTAAGCAATTCAACGAATAAAGATCGAAATAAATATGACTAATTTCTTCCCATTATCTTTATTATCATTAGGAAAACTTTATTATTATTATTATCATTATCATTATTATTATTATTAGTAGTAGTAGTAGCAGTCGTAGTAGTAGTATTGTGTCTTTTTTGTTATTGCCACAAACACACTAATTGATGCATAGTATTTCAAAGAAGAGTAATAAATCTATATTAGATATTGAACAGTGACTATAATTAATAATTAAACCATATTATCGTTTGTAATTTACACAATTAAATCAGTTCACTTAGATAGACAACAAGTCACTTTTGTTTTAATGTAAACATTGTTAGAAATACTATTTAGGTAAATAACTAACTATGAAGACATAATAATAGTAAACTATAATGATGCAGTCAATTAACTACTGACAAGGAACTTTCTAGAAATTCATAAATGATTAAGGGGATGTTTTTTTGTAAATCAAATTTCTGTAATGCAAATTATAAAAAGTTTGACTGTTTTGTGTTAATTCATGTGTTATAATGGTTTGTTGAGATTGTTAAACTTCAGTAATGACAAGTGAAAAGAAAGTGAAAACTAAGGTAGAATATTTAACAACTTCACACAATAGAAGCTTAAGACTTCCATGCATAGCAGCAAACAAGATAAAATTCAAATTAATTAGTCGAAATCTAACAGTCAGATCATGGCATAATATGATCGTTATTTAGTATCATCATTGAAATTCCTGACTTTTAGGACGTTTAAGCTGAGGAGTTCAGTAATAGGAGTGAAATATCTGTTCAGTGATCCCTGGTTTCCAGTAATTTTTTTAGCTACTATCAGTATAATGAAAATTCATTTGGAATTTGATTGTTTTCGTATAGATGAAACAACTATTGACAAGATTCACAATTATTTTGATGGTTACTTCTGTTGCTGAGTTCTTGTACGCCGTTCAATATGGTTTGATAGAAAAACAATAAAATCTATCATAAGCTTAATACTATCACATTTAGTAACATAATGAATAGAAACGATACATTTTATTCTTCCTCATCACTAAATCTAAAATGTTAAGGAACTGTTCTATATCTTTACATCTTTATTTATTAATTTTAACATCATTATACTATCTCATCACAGATTAAGACGCGATTCACTAATAATATTTGGTATACATTGAAGCGATTTAAAACCTGATATGTCCTCTCGTTTTCTTCTAACTAGGTCATGACAACTCAAAGGAAATAACCGCCAATGACAAACTAAATCTCAGTGATTTACAAATTTCTGCACTGAATGATCAATTCTTAAAACCTACTGCCAGAAAAAGTGATGTCAACACTTTCTATTAACTTACATAACACAAGGTTTGGTATGCAAGGAAGCCTACTGAAGAATGAACTAACCTAGGCTCTAGACCTCCTGTCCTTCAAGAAAATATCTGAGTCTAATATCTCAAATGTGTAAATATGTATAAATTTTAAGCGAATCAATTGATTTTAGAGACGACTTTTTTCATATTATTCAAAAAAGACATTTAAATTAAGAATAAAACAAACCGAGGCTTATTTGATTTCATCCTTTGAAGTTCAATTCATTTACGGTTTGAGATTTTATTATTATTATTTATTACAACCTGATATTCGATTGATAAAGGTTAAAATAATCTGAATAGCACTCGTACAAATTGTATGTTTTGAAACTATTAATTTTGATGGAATTTTGCTCTCTGAGCTGGATGGTTTGGTCCAGAACTCCATCAAAACTCCATCAAAATCATCCACCTGAGCTACAAATCTTGACCATCTCAAAAACTATTAATTTCTTTCCCATCTCAAACATGCCAGCTTTAGACGTGATAAAAATTAACATAAACAAAATGTTTCGAATGAAAGAAATGTCTAAGTGGTTCATCAGTATCTTAATCATTTGTATGATGTATAATTGGGTAGTTTTATTATGTGTCTGATGTTTTTTTCTCAAAGCTGAAAGTTAATAATTCAGATAGTGAAGTTGATTTTCTATCTGTATTAGCATTAATTGAAGAATCTTGGATCTTAAATTCTTTCCATAAAGGATAATTACTCCTAGACTATTTAGTTAATTAGAATTCATGAGTTCAAATATTCAACTAGGGAGTAAGTGATCTTAATTCTGAAATGACTTAACTAGAACAAAGTGATATATTTAAGACTGGACTGATTCACTAAAGACTAAATTATCGTTCTCAAATAAAAAAAAATGTTTTTAATATTATTTCTAAGAAAAAAACAGTACCCTAATCGTTTGTTACTCAACAAACTAGTAATTAATGTTATTGTTCGTTTAAAGTTATACAAGAGTATACATCTCTTCCAAACTAAAACTCAACCGGTTTGGAATGAAATACCAATAATTAATTCTATCACTAGTTATTACAGCATCTTTTTATTTGTTATGGTTTGTTTTCTAGTAATCTGAACAAAGTAATCATATGGTTCAACTTCACTAATAGCGGCTTCTCACTAGAATTTCAGGAAAAAAAATCAATCTATGATAAAAAGCTTTGAATTCAATACTCTGTAATTAGGTAAACCAATAGATGTCAGATCAATGGTCTAACAGTTAATCACTTGCAGTGAGACTTGAAGGTTCTGAGTTTAATCCCTTTGTGATATCCCGGGTGTGAGATGCTGAGGAGTTTCATACCAGGACGAAATTGCTATTCACTGCCTTCTGATTCTCACTGTTTCTATAACTAAGGTCAGTCAGTGATATAAATTATGAAATCTAATAATCTTTACAAACCTCTCATGCTAGTGACTAATTTTAAGCGATAACTCTAACAGTTATAATTAGTCGAGTTCAACTAAGTCAGGTGTGAGACGGTTACCCACCAAACTAATGAAAAACAGATGCATATATATATATATATATATATATATATATATATTTCCTTAATCTATAATACTCCACATGTACTCGTGCTATTGTTCTTATCTGTTCATCAAATTATTCATTCTATATATCTAACGCATTTTGTTACCTAATCTAACAAACTTCTACACTTACTTAGTTTACTTACTTACGCCTGTTGCTCCTCGTGGAGAAGAATAGGTCATTCACCAGCATTTTCCATCCAACTCTATCCTGGGCAATCCTTTCCAGTTGTTATTCATCCTTTTCGTATCTGCTTCTATTAGGACTTGCCTTGTAATGCACATTGGTGATTTCCTTAATGTATGTCCTATCCACTTCTAACATCTTTTCCTAATTTCATCTTCAGTTGGAAGCTGGTTTGTCCTCTCCCATAAAACGCTGTTGCTAATAGTATCCGGCCAGTGAATGTTGAGTATTTTGCGTAGAGAACTGTTTATAAATACTTGTAACTTCTTGACGATGAATGTAGTAGTTCTCCACGTTTCAGCTCCGTACAGTAGAACTTCTACACTACTGGTATTATATTTTCTTCATCTATTTTTCAATTTTCAAAATGTTCACCCATAAACTGGTCTGTTTTTTCTGTTGTTTTCTTTTTTCTTCTTTTTTTTAATAATCATTATTCATAAATGATTTATCTTGATGATGACATATATATATATATATAATAGAAATTAATTAAATGAAACCCAAAATTTATCTTGATAAATTAATCACACTCATTTTCCTTATTACTTGTATTGATTTTTAAAAAAAAGAAAGGGGGGGGAATACAACAAAGCAACAATAATTTATGTATATTTACTCTAATTACTTTCTTTTATTTAAACAATTTGTCATTGACAAAATTAAGAAACACCGAAAGATTTCACCCTCTCCATTTTGGACAAGAAAAAGAAAAAAAACAAAAAAAAGGAGACAGACATCTCATTTGCCAAAACAATTTAACAGTATAGCTAATATTAATCCTATCTTAATAAAACAAACATATTGTCAAAATATATATATATCTACTAGGAGGTTAGGAATGATTACATTATAAATTGATTCGATAATAAATAATAAAAATGAGGTTATGTACTACTAATCAAGGGGTAAGGAAGATAGAATTTATTCTTTTAAAAATAATCTATCTATTTATCTATCTATCTACATTCCCATCTATAAATTATTGTATCATTAAAAGGTCAATCTAACCCCTCCATTTTATTTTTGTTTCCAGAAAAAAAAATGATTTAAATCTTATAAAATATTACAAATATATTAAACTATTCAATTCAATGTCAATTTTCTGTGCTCTACTTAGGCTTAATCTGTATCCGGTTTCTGTTATATAGATACATATAACAGATTGTAATATATACTGTTCATCAAACAAAAGTCACGTGAAGTGTAGGTAGGGTGTAAAATTAATAAAAAAAAAAGATTGTTAGGATAGTTAAATAATAAAGGTCATTACTGCTACTACTTATTTATTAATATATTTATAGTGTAGTGTACATGTTAAAACATACGTTGAGGTTATTAAATAAAAAGGTCGAGTGGGAGATAACGCCTTTGATATTTCATGTGTATTTTTTTTATTTATTAAACGTTCATTTCCATGTTCAGGTTACACAAAGATTTTTTTTAATAGTTAAATATTAAAGAGATCAAGTGGATTGTAAAAGACGAAAGTTTTTTTCAAAAAATAAGGGGGAGGAGAAGAACAAGAGAGTGATTGAATGAAACCTAAAGTATTTAAAAAGAAATAGTTACTTTAGTAAGACAAAAAAACACTTGAACTCTAAACAATGTAACCTTCATAATCGATGAAGATCATTTGGGGGTAAACTGGTGAATTGTTATTACACAACTGTTTACGTATTTTTAAATCCATAAACAAATAATACATCGGATGCCGGCTCAGTGGTCTATCGGTTAAGTGCTCTGGCACGAGACTTGTAGGTCCGCGAGGTGGGATCGTGGGTGCGCACTGCTGAGGAGTCCCATAATAGGGCGAAACGCCGTCCAATGCTTCCAGGTTTTCCATGGTAGTCTAGCTTCAATTGATTCATGATCCCAACTATCAAGCTACTACAATATCCACAAAACCCCTTCTGAAATAATACATTGAACATTCATAATATTTTAGTTAAGTTGATTTAGCGAGATAGCTATCATTACAAATCATTATTAATTTGAAGTCAAAACATATAAGATAATCGTTTGTATTATTGAAATATACAATATCCATCATTTTAGAATCTTCCATTTACATGAATATTAATTTGTTCTTTAAACAAATAAGATCAGATTTAATGAGTTACTTACTTACACCTGTTACCCCTCATTGAGGAGTATAGGCCACTCACCAGTGTTCTCCATTCAACCCTGGCCTGGGCAATCCTTTCCAGTTAACATTCATTCTTTTCATATCTGCCCCAATCTCCTGGCGTAATATGTTCTTTTGCTTTCATCTTTTCCGCTTCCCTTCAGGATTACAAGAGACTTAATAATGAAGTAATAATGTACAAATTCAGTGAATTAACCAATAGGTAACAATTAAAAATTGTTTATATTTGTTGATAATGTATGTCACATAATGAATAGATCATGTTAAAAATCTGAATCAATTAAATCTCCAATAGAAAATTTTTAATTTCTATTAGATTTCAAAATTATTAATGTTAGATTCTTGAGGGTAATTGATATTAAACTTTGAATCTTGTCTTGTATTAGTTACCATCACTTAGGAGGCTATAAATGTAATAATATTTTAATTAGGATTCAGGCTTTTGTCACCCAGTTTCATAATCCAAGATCCAACCATTCAACTATTCTAGTAGCAGTTAATGTTAGAGGACTGAAATCTTCATATGCTAACTGATTACTTACTAGCTACGGCTACTGAGTCGTCAATTCCCCAGAACTAATTAGATTTAACCGATTAATTTATGATGCGGCCTATGCTGCTATGACACGATCGACACTAACAAATAAACAATATGACAGTGTTTAATCAGTGTCAGACGTATTAAAAGAGTTATAAGAAAATAATTACTGTGTTACCGTATGGTAGTTCACATGTAATGAAACTAGTGATCGGCAATAAGACTCTATAAGAATTTTGATTAGTAAATATCTAACAGCATCCATAGTAGGAAGCTTCCGCTAAGTTTGGTTAGTACTTCTACATAACCCGCACCTTGACAAACTAAGTTACTAAAGATTTATAACTCTATTAACTGATTTATCATTTTCACCCCATACTCAACCCTTAATATTAGGAATTTTCTCCCAGTTGTGAAACAATAGACTAACAAAACTCACTTACTCCTGTTACTCCTCGTGGAGGAGCATAAGTCGCCCACCAGCACTCTTCAACCAACTCGGTTCTGGTCATTCTTTTCCAGTTCTTTCCATTTGCTATTCATCCTTTTCATATCTGCTTCCCATTCCCGACTTAATGCGTTCATTGGTCTTCTTCTTTTCGGCTTCCCTTCAGGATTCCAAGTTAGCGCTTACCTCATGATGCAGTTCGATAATTTCCTCGATGTGTGTCCTATCCAATTCCAACGTCTTTTCTTAATTTCTTCCTCAGCTGAAGGCAGGTTTGTGCTCTCATACAGTAGGTTGTTGCTCATGGTATCCGGCCAATGGACATTGACTATCTTGTATAGACAATTGTTTAAAAATACTTGTATCTTCTTGATGATGGTTGTAGTAGTTCTCCACGTTTCAGCTCCGAACAGTAGGACTGTCTTGAGGTTCGTATTGAAGATTCTTACTTTGGTATCGGTTGACAGTTGTTTTGAGTTCCATATGTTCTTCAATTGTAGGAATGAGGCCCTTACTTTTCTAATCCTTGCCTTTACGTCTCCAACAGATCCTCCTTGTTCATCAATGATGCTTCTCAGGTACGTGAATGTTTGGTGTGGTTATTTTTAGCTACCCATTAAACAAGCTAGAGGTTATTTATAAAAAGTAGTTCAATAAATAACAAGTTGGCAGTTTGAAGAGAGATCCAATTTATTTGAATGCCAATGTGAACCTCAACAGTGGAATATAAATACCTTCAGCTGAGAAATTTCGGGTAGCATGAAATGCAAGTCTTTCATTCAACTGTTAGTCAAAATCTATCCATTCAAAATAAATACTTCATTTTCCGATAACTTATCACAACAATTAGATAATTTATATCAGATAACAAACACTATACATGATTAATCCATCTCTAAATAGATGTCTTGATACAATCAACTTGATTCATTAAACATAATTCATAAATATACATAGTTAATATGGTAATCAAAAGATGAATGAAATCACCAATTAGTTTCAGAATCAGCAATCTTATTTAATATATGTATACATATCCATTAATAAAACTATATAAAATTAGAATGCAACTATGTTTTATTAATAATTTTTTATATAGTTAAAATCATGAGTCAATTGAAGCTAGACCACCATGGAAAACCTCGAAGCACTGGACGACCGTTTCGTCCTATTGTGTGACTCCTCAGCAGCGCGCATCCACGATCCCGCCTCACGAGATTCAAACCCAGGACCTATCAGTTTCGCGCGCGAGCGCTTAACCACTAGACCACTGAGCTGGCATCCAACCGTGTTAATGTCTAACTTCAACCAATCCACGAAATTGAGCAACCATTCACCAATGTCATTACTAAAATAAAATAAATATCTAACATTCTGATTCCATATAGATTGAGACAAAAAGCGAAACTCTTTTAAACTAATTTTTTTATTATAACCTTGTGGTAATTTGTGGATGAATGAATTTATTAAATTAATAAGCCATAACATTATGGTTTATAAGCATTCAAGTAGTTTACTACATATAAAGTGTGACTGAAATGAAAGAGAGTATGAGGTAGAATAACAAATATACATGGACCTCCATTGATAATCTCTATAATAAAAGTCCTGTATAATCCTTTATCTATGCATATACGTATTTAAAAAGTCATGGATGTACATACAAACGAAAATTTTAATGTATCGTTTTATGAAAGATAATTTTTCTTTTTGAGCTAACACAAAAATTACATAATTCTTTCTTTTTTGTTTTCCTGTTTACAAATTAATACGATACATACTACTTATAATAACTAGATATAATAGTAAACAGTACATATATGTTCATTTAAACATGAGTACACATGAATTAACATCAAGTATAGGTGAGATTATAGTTTATGAACGAACCAACAAAATTGAAGATAGTAAGTCTTGAATTTTGGAGCGAAATTCATTTATCCATATAGTTAAATAGAATTTCAGCATTGTAGTTGATGTCAGTTCGGGATGAAAATCTTATCTTTAATTACTAACCCTAACTTCTAATTCTAAATCCTAATCCTAATTCTTCACATTAATTTATAACCCTCTTTTGTGTATGGTAAGTAGGTTAATGTGTCTCAAGGTCGCTTTGACCTTGAGCAAAGGTTGTCCATAAATTATAGGCTCACCAAGGTATGATATGGTGGTAACATGATAGGGTACAGTTTCTGAAAATAATAGTAGGAAGACATACCATTCTTCCATTAAAAATAACTCTGTTTTATATTATCATATAGTCAGTATGTTTAAACAATCAGAATGGTGAAGTTAAAATGAAACGTCATAAAGGAGTACTACTGTACTTAACTACTAAGTCAAATCTACCATACTTATTGTCACTGAAAACTAGAGATAAAAAAATCTAAGTTCCATTTCAGTTTTATCAGATCTTTGTTCTCAAGTGTTTCTGTGATGACTTGAAAGATTCTTAACCCTAAAAGATTTTTCACCAATAAAGTTATAAGTAATAATAAGAAATGTTACTTTAATCTCATGTTTTATTTTTAGGTTTACGAACAGGTACACACCTAAGCCTTCTAACGGAATCTTATTAGAAAAACTCAAAATTCCTACTTCCAATGGATTACATAGCCTTTAGAAGATTAAAAACCATACTTGTTTCATGAATCATGGGTTACTTTAATGGACATAATAATATAGATGAGGCTTCACGTAAATCAGGGAAATCACTAGAAATTATTTGGTCCCTATTGCACTGAAATATATTTTCGTTTATAAAGTATAGTTAAAGCTCACTTATTAGCTATTTTTGCTCCGAGATTCTTGAAGGTGTCGTTGGAGCAGGGATAAAAATTACAGCCAATTATGTGCTTAACCTTAATTTTACTGTAATCTATCCCTAAACACCAATAATGACCTAACTAATTCTTACACATCAACTTTTATTGTGAACTTGTTCATTTCGTTATACAATATCTTCCAAACTTTTAATTCATTCACGAATAAGAATAATTCGTCAAAATGATAGAGACAAAGAAATGACTTATATAATATCTCGGAAAGCATTATTCCATATCGACTTATTTCCACAATATACAATTTACTCTAAGTCTCGTTCTTTAAATGCATATATGATCTACTAGAATATAAAAGCAGGTGGCTATCGGGACTCAGTATCTAAGGGGATAACGCGATGGCGTTTGAAGCGAACGGCACTGGGTTCGAGTCCCAGAGTGAACGTAAACTCTGTGATGATGGTACATCCATCTGACGTGTCCCAAATAGGACGAAACGCGCGTCCTGCTAGCCACTATTCATATTAGAAACTTCTTTTTTGCAATAAGTTACAACTTTATCAGTAATCAGTTCAATCCAGTTCAATTTCCACCTAGGTCAAATTGTATCTGTTTGTATGTAGTTTCTAGATATATATTTTACTTTGCAGTATGGAGGAAAGAAAAGACGGTAGATGAAGATTTATTATTCATCAAAGATAAATCAAAAATTATATCTCAATACATTTATTTTTACATGTTCTATTTACATTGTTCAATAGTTACATTTCGAATAGGTTAAACTCAGTGGTAATTAACATTAATGGCTTTCTCCTTAAAAAAACTCAAATATCATATACATAATTTTCTTTATTATCTTAAAGAGAGCAAGAACGAAAATTGTCGCAGAATAATATGAATTCATTTTATTTCATTAGGTTCTCATCAGCTACTTACAGCCTATATTTGAAAATTTATTTGATAAAATTAAAGAGTTGCATCCAATTAGTGAAGAGAAGAAAGGTTGGCTTAAATCTAAATTAGTTGATATAGCGAACTAATATCTCATCTCACCCACACCACAGTCAAAAATTTTATCCAAAGACCATCTGACAACATTACGGAGTCTTAAGTAAAATGATGATATAATGGTATTGCGGTCAGATAAAGGTTCAGGTGTTGTTCTAATGAACACAACAGATTGTCTCTAAGGAGAATACACATAACATTCCATTAGTAATCAACATCAAAAAGTATAATCACCTTAAAATTGTAGTCAATATGCAGGTATTTATTCAATAAAGTAATATATCAACATAAATCTATCACCTTACTCCTGAATTCAACAACGGGAAGATAATGAATCGTTGAAGCTTTTATCATTGAGTTAGCCACTTCAATGTCAATGTAGCTAAAAGATTATGGTATCATATTCATACATACTGTTCATTCTACAAGAAACAATAGTCTCAAAGGAATAATGAACGAAGGAAGGATGACACAGTTCAACGTTCAATTTATAGGAAAGATAGATGGAATAGGATTTATCCCAACTTCAATAGCTTTTGTCCAATCAGTGACAAAAAGCGACTTTTCAAAGCACTGTTTCACAGAACAGAAAGAATACGTACTGCCGATACACTAGAAGATGAACTAATGAATGTGAAAAGCTGTTTAAAGAACGACGCATACCCATTGAAATTTATTGAGAAGTATGCAAAACATGAAGACAAAAGACCCAAAGAAACTAAGGTAAACCAAGCCTATTTTTATTCAACCTAAATTCAAAGGTGATGATATGATATGGCCAATCAATATGAGACTAAAAACTGTGTTGACAATAACTTGTCCTGCAGCTAAACTGATTGTCTTGTCGAAAACAACATGTTCTTTAACAATCAAAAGTCAATAGGTATCCTTTACATGTTACCGCCAACTATGTGTATAAATTTACATGTATCTGCCAAAACAGTTACATTGGTAGGACAGAAAGGAGAGCCTAAGTCCGATTCAAAGAACATATTTCGAAAAGTCTTAAGTCAAATGGATTAAAAGCATTCAGCATTACCATCTTAAAACATCTCTTTGGCACAGAACATCAATTCGAAGCACTGAAGTCTTTCAAGGTGAATAATAAACAATCAAACTCCAATCTTTTGAAATCTCCTGGAGTGATGGCGAGCAAACGCCTAAAACCAGATTTATATTCAAAAAGAGGCAGTAATAAATCTTTCTTTGCCTTGATAACATTACACCCCATTTTTATTACGTCATTTATTACTTTAACTCTTTCTGAAGTTTGATTACATCATTGTTACTTTTCTTCAATTCATAACTGATTGATTTCAATTCATATCTTTATTACCATTAATCTATTTTCAGTTGCTTCATTACGCAATCATCTAATGTTTGTTAACTCTATGAGTTCTAATCACTATTACAATGTTCTGGAACTGTCCCTCCCAAACTTTATTTATTTATCCGAAACAAAATTTTATGACCTTATCAACTCTATTGAAATCTTCTCTACATCATAATACGCATATTCGTCTTTAATCACCTTAGTATTTATTATAAGTATATCAATATCTGTAATAACGTTGATTTTAGAATATTATAAGTTGTAAACAGCTGATTAGAATCTAACGAAATAAAATGAATTCAAAGCAATTAGTCCCTTTGATAAATTTTGTCTTCGTATTACACTATCGAAAAATGAATTCATATTATTATCAGAAGGGGTTTTGTGGAGATTTTAGTAATTTGAATGGTTGAAACCATGAGTCATTTGAAGCTAGACTACCATGGAAAACCTGGAAGCACTGGACGGCCGTTTCGTCTCATTGTGGGACTCCTCAGCAGTACGCATTCACGATCCCGCCTCGTGAGATTCGAACTCAGGACTTATCAGTTTCGCGCGCTAGCACTTAACCACTAAACCACTGAGCTGGCATCCAATGGTGTTAATATCTAATTGATTCATGATCTCAACTATTGGAATTCATATTTTTCTACACCGATCTTTATTTTTGTTCTCTTTAAAACCCAAATATAGATAACTGAAATTAAACATGTAATCAACTGATAAGTTTTATGTAAGATAAAACTTCTACCCGAAGTTTGTGCTGATGATGTCATTCAGAAGGACGATGAAAGTTCCACGACCAAACCATCCAGCTCAGAGAACAAAACTCCATCATGATAAATTTCGATTAGTATAGATTGAACACGTTTAACTTTCATGGTAAGCAAAGATGGGTAGTGGCTAGCAGTGGAATTCAGGACGCGCGTTTCGTCCTATTTGGGACTGACCAGTTGCAACCCTAACACATCGATCGGAAGATTCAAACAAACAATATTAAATGAATTTAAGTTTAACTTTCGTTTGTTTGTTTTTTAATTGGCAGAACTAATTAATTCTTTGATAATAAACTCTAAATCTGAATAATTGTAATCTAATGAACTACTCTATAAGATAAAGTGTATCTGGATAAAATCGCAACTTACTCAATGTTTAAAATCCATAAACAATACTGTCAAATCTTTTATCTAAAGTTGGGGAGGGTTCTTTTGTTATGAATTCAAATGATCTATTGTTTAGTTTTTTTGGATACTACCTTTTCTATCGAAAAAAACCCCAGTATTTATTGCCTTTTTTTCCCTCAATAAATAGTCTTATTATAAAACAGAAGGCTATAAACTGAAATAAAGTTTGATTTTGTCTCTCTTTTTTTTGTTGTTGTTTAACTCCCACTCCCACCTGTTCTCTTCTTTTTATTTCACTCAAACGTCCCTCAAACTTGAACGTGACTTCTTTATTATTACTATGATTTTCTTTCTGTTATTATCATTTGTTTACTTTAAGTGTTCTCGGCAAAACACAATGCTATATAGGTAGTTAATAATGGGTTGACCAATGAAGAAGTTAGGCATGTAGTATGTCAGCCAATCGCCTTTAAGCAGAGATGATTATTACATTTGATACCTACGTTAATAGTGTTTTGTGAGGTAGAAAGATAAAAGAGAAAGACTGTTCTTTAATACTATACCATCATATATATATATATATAAAGTTTGAACAGAGAGAAGAACTTTTCTGATTAGAACAACGTAGGGAATGGGTTGAGAGCTCTGATGACTTTTATGACGATGTACATTTTTACTAATGTTATTATTATTATTATTACTATTACGACTAAGGTGTTCTATTCCTATTTCCAGAACATAAAGTTTTATTTTTGATAAGTTTGAGGATGACTCAGAAATATCAATAAATAAAATGATTGGCTAAGTAGGTTTTTGACAGTGACTGAAGTGATCAAATGCCTGCAGTGCAGTAAAAACAATAGTATATATATCAGGACTCCTTGACTTGTGATGTGTTTGAAGCACAGCAAGTTCTTTGAGTACATGGGTTATTAGTTATGTGGTATATGAGATTGTGACAGATTTTCGTTTCTTGTGCATAATACCTCGCTGAACAGATAGTTAAGTAGTACAAATGTGATAATTTGAGCAATGAGACTATATACAATGAAAATTGAATCAATGAGGTAAAATTAAATTTTGATTAGAGCACCTAGGAAATAAACAGGAAAATGGTTGGTTCGAGGACTCATGAAATCTATCATTGTCTTAACTTTATTTATCGTCTTTCTATGAATTTACAAGCGACATCAAGTTCAGATTTACAACCGTACAAAATAATTAAACTTTTTAAGGATTAAATAATAAATGATTATCAGCTAGATATAATAACTACATTCTATTGTTAACACCCACAGAAACTGGTCAGCTGTAAAATAAAAATTCATAGCACTGAATAATAAATACTACACTCAATAAATAAGTCTGCAATTATCATAAGTTACTACGGTAGTGTTTATTGGGTTCAAGTCGCAATGTGAATATTGGCACTGAAACACAGATACATATGATTAAGGAGTTCTAAATGGAATGAAATAAGTTATAGACATTCCACTAATGGCCATTATCTAAAATATAAGTGAAAGCAATACCGGATCATTCGCTAAAGTATTTCTTTAAATGTATTATGGTGGGTAATATGTGAGTATGATAATTTCATAGGTTTGTGATTGACTTACGAGATCAATACCAAATCATAATCATTAACGTTTTGACTGAACTTTAATTAACTTTATTTCGTGTACAAACTTTTGTAGTTATCAGTATAGGGTTATGGAGATTGTTGAGTTCTAATTGAGATCATTAACCAATTAATGTTAGACCACTATTGAAAACCTGGAAGCATTAAACGGCCATTTCGTCCTAGTGTGAGACTACCCAATAATGCGCATCCACTATTATTAATTCATTTACATGTTTAAAGGATTATATTTTCCCGTCATCAATGTCAGAGAATGGAGTTAATGAATAATAAACAAATAAATTATATAATTGACATTATTACAGACTGCATGCTAATTTATGAACATAATAATATAACGCTAAAGGTAATATTACCTATAAAGGACAAAGATATAGAGTTGAATTGTTTGAAGAGATATAGTTCATAAATTATTTTTACAGGACATATATACCATGAATTGTAGTAATGTAAGGCAACAGTTGAGATCTAGTTATTCTAACTGTGTAGATGAACTGGATTTATTAGTTCTTCTTTATAAGCATATTTGCATAAAGGGTGGATTGCCTCAATCCCTTTCGTATATTCTAGATTATTCGATTTCAATTTAAACAAGCATAAACAAATTTTTGATAACCACTGAAGTATACAACACTCTTTACCAGCCAGCCAATCGTAAAATATATGCAAGAGAACTACCGAATCTTTTTAAATTGGAACACATAATAAATACAAGTGACATGTTCATATATTGTTATGAGACTAATTTAGTGACAAAACAGAAGGAATGAGGGAAAAGTGTAGTTTTATTTTAAGCAGTGATGGTGATAAATATTTTAAATTTTATCTGACTAATGAGATTTTATCAGAAAGGGGTTTTGTGGAAATTTTAGTAATTTTATGTAGTTGAAATCATGAGTCAATTGAAGCTAGACCACCATGGAAAACCTGGAAGCA